>NC_136492.1:121742018-121834518 GCF_053919585.1 Euprymna scolopes
ATATGTGTGTGTGTGAGTGCGTGTGTGTGGGTAATATAGTGGGTGTGTCTGAATGTGTATGATATAAATAATGACACAATAGTAGTTATTAACGAATTTTATAA
Organism: Euprymna scolopes; assembly: GCF_053919585.1. Lineage (NCBI taxonomy): Eukaryota > Metazoa > Mollusca > Cephalopoda > Sepiida > Sepiolidae > Euprymna > Euprymna scolopes. Next base: position 121,742,123 of record NC_136492.1, read on the forward strand.
TGATAAATACCAAGGCATGTTTTAGAAGTTCTTATCGATCTGAAAGTTAACCACTTGCTTTTATTTGTATTATAACCATTGGGGAGCATTATCAGACTAGATTATACATACATGCATACATATATATGTATATATATATATATATATATATATATATATATATATATATATATATATATATATATATATGCATATGTGTATATATGCAATTATATATACCTTAGATATTTTGAAAATATATTATTAAGTTTACTAGCATGGGCATTTCTTTATAAAGGAGTTTTTGATCTTAAGTAAGACTTGAATCTATGATTGATGTTGTCAAATCATATATATATATATATATATATATATATATATATATATATATACATATATATCATATATATGTATATATATTATATAAATATATATATATATATATATATATTATACATATATATATATATATATATATATATATATATATATATATATATATATTTATATAGATGTTGATGCCTACGGGCATTAGTTTTTGGATATATTTTATATATGTCCCTAAAAACACACAACTGCTTCGGAATGATTACGGTAAAATAGGCCTTAAAAGCGAAATCAAAATAATGCTGAGAAACATGATAGGAAAATATCAGTTAGAACATCAACCAAACTTTTGCGTTAGGGGCATCACCTATATCTTTGATGTGAAGTTAAATTGAATAAGTACGATCAGGCAAATGTACATTTAAAAAGGAAATGGGGATTTCGCATGCGTGAATATATATTCCTCGGTGAAAATAATTCCAAATCTAATCACATGTCTGCTGAGATCCCACTTTGAGCTCGTCATATGAAATAGAGTTGAAAGGCAAATAAACAACTGCTCTAAATAAGGCGTCACCATAAAACAAATTGCCTGCACGAGAGACTGAAAAAAGATCAAGGGCGTTAGGAATATAATATTAAAAATCGCGGCAAGAATTACAGGTATATATTATTATTATTATTATTATTATTATTATTATTATTATTATTATTATTATTATTATTATTATTGTTATTATTATTATTATTATTATTATTATTATTATTATTATTATTATTATTATTATTATTATACACAGGATCTAACACAAAACAGCCATGTGCGTAAATATGTACAAATTAGTATATATATATATATATATATATATATATATATATATATATATATATATATTGATATATATATATTGATATATATATATTGATATATATTGGTATTATATTTATATATATCTTGATATATATATATATATATATTGATATATAAATATATATATATATATATATATATATATATTGATTTATATAAATACGCATTAGTAAGTAGTTTTTCCATTCCTCGAGTATATTTTTACAAACAAGGGCTGATTCCGCAAACGAAAACGTCACTGCTTCAGGCAAAAATACATCATCCGTAACATTATATTACTAAGGTATTACATTAATGTTTATTCCATATTTACATTTTCAGTGAAAATTTGTTTATCTTTCATAAACAGAAATGCGGCATCCGTTTTTCAAAATTACTCTCATTGAAAGTACTCTACTAAAAAATTATTGCAATTCAGCTAAGGTTTCACGCCATTCTCAAATGATAATCCAGGAAAATATTAAAGCCCTCTAACACATTGCTTTCGGAAACGAGTTTCTGACCACGGCTAGGGATTTAACCATGAATATTTTTAGTATCTGGTTACTACACTGCGGAATATCTAGATAATGTTAATAAATATTATCAGGCAATTTTTCTGCTGAAACTTGGTGTAAGTGGCAGTTTTTATTTTGAGTATCAACTTAGTAGTACTGAAAATTCTTATTCAGTCACGAATGTATTAAGAATTGTACACTATAATTTCTTATAGAACAAGTTTGTTAGTTTAAAAATCGTTAGTTTTAAAAGAGCCTATACAGATTCATGACATAAAACAAAACTTACATGAGAGTCAGATGTTACACCTTCTAAAAACCAGACAGAAATCAAGTGTAATTCGAATATCAAAACGAGTATTAAGTATAAAATGATCTTTTTGTCACTGTCTTGAACTTACTACTGAGTACATCGTTTCCATACGAACACGCACCGAAAAAGAAATTGCTGCTTTGAAAACACTTCACAAATGTAATGTAGCCAATTAAAATGGGGGATATTTTGAAGTCTAATTAAAACAATCATACATGTTCGTGGTGGATTCTGATCGGGAAAACAGCAAACTTTCTCTCTTATCAAGAATGACCACTTGATCCGTAGTTCGTCTCAAACAACAGGTAAGACAACAATAATTCTTTTTCACAATTTTTATGTTAGTAATATCAACACTGGAGGGTGTGCTGATCTAATTATACTGCTCTACGTGTTTAGTATCTTATATCTCAAAATCCACCAACAAATTGCTTATCGAATGTAGCTTCCTGGATGTAACATTGCTGGTAAGTTATCAGGTCAACTCAAACATCGCCTAATTAGACTTTTTCCTCCTCTCCTTAAGATATATTAATATTTTATCAATGTAAAGATAGTCATACACTACGAAGATTCTAAAGTTTTTTTCTAACCGAATTTATAGATTTACTCAACCAAATAATATTGCTATATTTCCCTAAACGCATATAGCATTAACTTGCTTTCGTAGAAGGAAGTTATAAGAGAACCTTTGCTACATCTATATGTATTAAAAATAGCCGTGCATGAAGGACTTACCAGGAAAATTTAATCATATGATATTACTTGACGAAAAATCGATATAAACATATTATTTTAAGACCAAAGACTATTAAAGGTAGTCCATATTTGTACGTCATGTAAACATGATATATATATATATATATATATATATATATATATATATATATATATATATATACAGACACACACACACACGCACATATATATATACCTGTGGATGCCACTATATATATATATATATATGTATATATATAATATATATATATATATATATACATATTGCGGCATTCACATTTTTTTATTTTTACAGTTTATCAGTGTTGCTGAATTAGAAAGTTCTTTAATTCGAGATGGTATATTATACATGAGTGAAACTGCATCTCAATAATGTAAATACATTTTAATAGGCTATTCTCCATTTCTTTCATAATAGTGCTGTAATTTATTATCTCTATCGCTGCCTTTGTCTCTGCCTCTCTCACTCACTCTCTTTTTCTCTCCCTCTCTCTGTATATATATATATATATATATATATATATATATATATATATTTATATATATATGTGTATATATATATATATATAAATGATTCTCAGAATGTGAGAGATTGTATATAATAATTTCCACAGCCAAACACCGTCGCAGCCCACAAGAACCATGACAGTCAAAGAACCGGAAGTCCAAGACTCAAGTTGCTATCTTTTCAAGATATTTTCCGGATTTTTAATGACTATAAAACCATCTGTCGTCATCAGGGGAGATATTGTAGAAGAAGAAGGACACAATACTTGCGCAGAAGTAAAAAAAATCCTTCGAATTATTTGTGTCAATTGCGGCTTGTATCTAGTGCGTTATATTCATCAACCTTTGTCTTATCATTTTACTTATCTCACATTGCCATGTGGCTTAGGACTTTTTGTATTGCTGCAAATTAGTTGTATGATAAGAATGATCTTCGCGAAGAAAAAATCATACATTGTCTGTTTATTTATTAGCAACTGATTCATTTCAAGGTTGTTTTCGTCAAACCAGTCCTTATTTGCATCCATCTTGAGGCCAGGAAATTCAGCACAAACAGAATACACCCGAGTCTTGTAATTCACACATGTACCATCAAATACAATATTATTATTCTTATCCGCCATACTTTTTTAACTTCAGGCAACTTTAAGTTGGCGATATCAATACGGTTAGGAACCTTAACGCAGCTATGACGAACTTGTTTACGGATTCGGAGATTAAACTTTCCTATCAGCAACGTGTGATCGCTGTCACATTCAGCACTGCGCATGACACCAACAGTATATGCATCTACAAGGCCGCGGTATCGGGTATAGATGAAGTCTATAAGTTGGCCATGCTTTGAATGTGTATGTATTCAAGTAGTTCTGTGATTTAGTTTACGGCGAAAAAATGTTATAGATAGCAATGTATATATATATATATATATATATATATATATATATATATATATATATATATATATATATACACATACACTTACATTCATATATGGACATATGTATGAACAGAATTTTATGATGCATAAATAAGAATGGCCGCCATGACATTACTTTCAATTATTTATCTTTTTTATAGTTTTATTATCTATTATTAATGAAGAAAATTTGACAAAAAAAATACACTTCTAAAATATTATTCTTTTATTTTTTTTTCTTCGATACAAAGTGTTCAACATCCGGGCGAGTACACGCTTATATGTCGGTTAACATTTATTGCAGTGCAAGATATAAACTGGAGGGTACACGGATGAAATATTCTCTATTATACACAGACCACACTCAAACATGCTCCTCAAACTTCTCGAGGCTATAATTATCTATTAATTTTCGCCAACGGTCTCTGTGCAAACAAAAGCTATTATGTATAATTATGAGTTCGATGAGATTGTTTCCTATTCCTTTTTTCTCATACTATTTGTTCTTACACTCCTAATTATCTCGGGTCTTTTCATAAGGTTTTAAACAATGTACTCCGCCACGCGGTCGACGTTCACTTTTAAATGTGTCGGTCAAAAGACATCTTCATAGATGTTTTTCTCTCTCTCTCTCTCTCTCTCTCTCTCTCTCTCTCTCTCTATATATATATATATATATATATATATATATATATATATATATATATATATATATCCGCTTGTTTAATTCAAGTTATTTAACATAAATCATTGAATTAGATCTACGGATAAAGAAGAATAAAAGATAAATATTTTAGAACTTCATTATTCATTTCGTTTGTTTAATAATTAAACAATTTAAGAAAAAAACTCAATAATCGATAGTAATGGAACTACGCAGTGTCATTTAAGTACTGCATATATATATATATGCATATATATGTATATATATATATATATATATATATATATATATATATATAAGAGAGAAGAATACATAATTTCTTTTTATTTGATGAAACTGATTTTCGTTGGTGTTTCAGACCAATTCCAAGAGCGATAAAAGCCTTCCATCATGTCTGAAAGTAACACAATATATGATGAGCAAGATCGGAGATTTGCTGCTGTACAACCCCTTCTCTCTGGGGATCAATGTTATGAGAACGAGGCCAATACCGACACCCTTTTAATGTGTCGCTTTATTATACGAATAACAGACACGAGGTGCTGAAAAAAAGGTTTCGTCAACCTTTATGGTATTTGATATGGTTTCATGTAAGGGCCACAGCATGCCCCTCACCTCTTCGAATTCACGTGAAAGTTAACATAAAGTATACCTTCGTGTGCTGAAGCGATTGCTGAGATCAGGTGACCGATGTCATACTCTACATGTGGCAGCAAGATTCGGCGCATGTCCAAAGGGACCAAGGCTTGGGTACAGAAGGAGAAGGACTTTGTACCCTTCTCTTACTGACCCCCTCCCACGTCGACCTGAACATGCTGAACTACTTTGAGAACACCACGAATAGGAATTCTCACATGACCAAAGCTAGCCTGATCTCTGGCATCAGCCGAGTATTTGCTGAACTTTTGCTAGCACTTGAGAAAAAGGTATGTTCCCAGCCCTGGGCCCATAACAGAATGGTGATTTAAACTGAAGGCCCCTCATTTAATAGTTGTCAGCTCAACGACATAATCCAGTTATCTAAATTGATTTGTCAATCAATATATTACAATTAAGATGTAGTGTTTTATTTTAATTTAAGACGGTAAATACATTGTTTCACACACACACACTATATATATATATATGCATACATATATGCATATATATATATGTATATAAATGAAAAACATTGACAAAAATAAGAAAACGTAATAGAACTCAAAATAGATTACATATTGTTGAACACAAATATTATGTAAAAAGGGCGAATGCCCAAAATACAATTGAATATATAACTTTAGTATAGTGAAAATCAATAATCCCATGATTATACAAGTAAATATTCTCACCTTTTTTATCTATTCCTGTCCAAATAAAATACAACGAGAAAGAAAATTAATCGTACATATGAAATGAATCTCTGATTCAAAAACTTGTAAAAATAATGTGTCTTAAATACATAAAATTGTAAAAACACCCATAAATTGTAAATTTAAGAGCTCATGTTTTTCTAAATATAATATTCTAATGCGTAAAAGATCGAAGATTTCTAATAAATATCGTTATAAAACATACTTAAGGGTCGTATATTTTAGTTGTGTCTATGACAGGATAAATGCTCGCGTCATAGATCATGGAGAGACTTCCGATGATTCCCCAGTGAATGGCGGTATCAAACAGGGCTGCGTACTTGCACCAACGCTTTTCAGCATAATATTATCTTGACACATTCAAGGGAAAATACATCAGACTAAGCATCAACTATTAGACACATGGCAGTTTTTTTTTTAACTAAAAATCTTATGAAGACCAATATCATACGAGACCTTTTGTTTTCTAATGACTGTGCTCTCAATTCTAACACAGAGCCAAACATGCAATGTATTTTTGATTGTATCCAAGGAATGTGATACTTTCGGTTTGACTATTAATCGAAAGAAAACCGAAATAACGTACCAGTCTGCCCCCGGAAAAAGATGTGGTGAACCTCAGATCTCAATTCGGGGAGCCAACTTAAAAGCTGCAGCAAGTTAACTTACTGGGAGAGTATTCTGTCAACAGCAGTACATATAGACGAGGATGTTGATTGTTGGATAACCAAGATAAGTGATGCCTTTGGACGTCTAAACACCACTGTGTGAGAGCATAATCTAGTTCGGCTGCAGGACAACCCTCAATATACTGAGTTGTTATTCTTACCATTCTCCTGTAAGGTTGTGAAACTTGGACTGCATATGCAAGACATGCAGGAAAACTGAATCATTACCATGTGACCTGCCTCCATAGATTGTTAAAAATCAAGTAGGCAAAACAAGATATCAGACACAGAGAAATTAGCAATCAGACCTTACGTCAATACTAACCATGTAACAGCAGTGACAGCTACGTTGAACACGTCATATATGCCACATGCCTGGTATAAACTCCAATAACATCATCTTTACGGTAAAATGTCCAAATGGAAAAGACACACAGGAGGATAGAAGAACGTTACTATGAAAATCTGAAGATCTCCATCAAACAGTGCGGAGTGTAATTTAACTCATGGGAAAAACAAACGAAGACAAATGTTCTTGGCGAACCGCAACTCACAAAGAGTTAAAATTGCTGAATCCGCACGCAATGAAGGACACAAGAGAAAACGTGAGAGTTTGAAAATACAAAGCAATCAACATCTCTGATCCAGAGTTATCCAATCGGTGTCCAACACGCGGAAAATACTTACCTTTACGAAGAGCGTCCCAAAATAAATGCTTTCTATTTTAATTCCATCCCAATGGATCAGCGGAGGTTGGAATTTCTTTGTTCTGATGGCTGAAGTTATACACCATTCACCACTCTGTTGCAGACATTAAACTGATATTATTTTAGTATAATAATCTTATGAAGTAAATGTTCAAAACATGCACACAAGTCATTTGCCTTTACATACTATACTTTCTAATATTTTATTAAAAAAACTGTGTCAATTGCTTTATTGTAGATTAGTAAAATACAAATATTTTTATAAATATGCGTCGGAACAAAATGAAAACTATATAATCAAACATCTGCATTAAGGTAAGTTATTTCCAAAAATTCCAATCACATTCATGCGATATTCACGAAGTGATGACATATTATTCTTTATCGGGGGATTTCCACTGTCCATCGCTTTATTGCAGGTCTCTTTAAATGTTGTTTTAGGGCGAAAATACAATGTCTTATCATGTGAACTTTACTGTTTATTATATTTTTCTGTCAAAGAACAATATATAAACGTATATCACTGGTATAAATGTTATATGAATTAATTATTTATCCACATATCCACCATTTTTTAAATAAGTGTAAATAATCTTTCCCCCCCCCCTGAGGAAGTCAATTGTCAGACTTTAAAAGGAGTTATGGCTCTAGCAACGTAAACTATGTTCCTCCAAAAAGCATCCTCTAAAGTAAATGTTCTCTCTTTTCCCTTCATAAACTCTTCTTTTTAATATTGACCAGAGATGTTTTGGGCTTAAGGTCTGGAGAACACGGTGGTCAGGTCATGATATTCTCCCAGCGAGCCCCATAAATTCCAAGAAGTTACAATCGACCGTATCAGAAATGGATGGTGCATTGTCATGTACAAAAATTATCTGAAAGCGCGTGACAATGGTAGGTCATCTAGTCATATCGACAAATGATTATCCAAAAAGGTCATGTTGTAATTTCTAGTAGCGTTACACCCTCTGGCACCCAGCATGGTCCAACCAACTTATCCCCAATGATTTCCGCCCAAAACATGATGCGTCCACCTCCTTGTTGGCGATGAACTCTGTAAATGGTCGGAGTTCCGTTCACGTTTCCAACTTTGTTCAATCTATCCAGAACGTCAAGAGTCTCATAATAATAAGACACGTTGGGAATCAATTTTCATAATATTCTGTGTCCAACCCATTCGGTTTTCCCTATGTCGTTTGTTCAACTGAGGCCTTGGGAGAGGATTGATGTTTTTTGCAGTCTCATTCAACACAATGTATTCGGCCTAGCTAAATCTTTGAGCGATCCCTGATTTTTTTTTAAAAAGGGAAGCACTGGTCTATTTATGTTTTGGTTGACTTCCCTACGAATTTTCCGAATATAACAATCTGAATGGTTTCACCTGGTGTCCTTTTTTTTCTGGATCTGTTATTCGGGTTGTTCTAGAATGAGCCCAAACTTTTTGGATCCCTTTCCACCTCTGTGGCTTAATCTTTGATAAACAGTCCTTCTGCGAGTCCAGCAACTATCTTTGCTTTTCAGCAACCTATAATCGCCTGATTTGTTTGGCATTTTAAGAGATCTGCAATTAAGCGATGAACAATATAATTTCCTTGAAACTAAATAAAATGCCATAACTTCGTGAATATAGCATGGTTTTAATACAATTTTGCAAATAGCCAATCTTAAAGCAGCCCCTTGTTGGTATAATTTTCATTTTTGACGTAAATTTAGTGAAATATTGATTTTTGCTATTATGCCATAAAGCGATCCATACAGTATGTATTAAAATATTAATAACACATGCCATGTTCTGTGCGTTTAAGATTTCTAACCGAATCTAAATTAGTAGTTAGTTATTGGGTTGGTTATTGCCTCATAGGCTCTAATCAATAGGTTTCAACTTGTTGATTATTGCAATTTTGCAATTGTTACGATTGCTATTGTTTAGCGTAAAATAGTTTCGAACAACATAAAACATGTATATCAAAGTAAGACAGAGCGAAAAAGCATTTAAAACAATATCAATATAAAAAAAAAAAACTTTTATACTTATGCTCTGTGCATGAATTATCCCTTTATATATGATTATCAAATGAATAGTAAGCGGTTATCACAACTGTGGGGAAAAGATGTTTAAGCGAAATTAAATCTCTCTGCCCCAAACAAAATAATCAAAACAAGGAATGTACAAAATGGCAGCCTCTTCTTGTTTAAAAAGCTCGATGTTTTGATAAGCTTCTGGGATTGACCCTTACTTCTGATCTGAAATTGAACACGCACATCAAGTCAGTTGCCAAGGTCGCTGGAAAAATGGTAGGATCCTTCTATCGCTCCAGAAGATATCTCACTGCTGATGCAACTCTCTATCTATATAAAAGCCAAGTACGCTAAGGATAAAGTAGTGATTCCACATCTGGGCAGGAGCTGTTAAAAACAGTCTACCTTGGATTGACCGAGTACAAAATAGGCTTCGTGGCTTACTGGGGAATGCCCTTTTCTCTTCACTGCAACCTCTCTCCCACAAGAGAGACGTTGCGAGCCTGTCTTTGTTTTATCGTTACTTCCATGACAAGTGCTCTTCTGAGCTCCAACCTCTGTTCCCCCCACCTCAATGTTTCATGATAAACACCCGTCTTCCTGAAACCACTGTCAAAATTTTTCCCCACTCTTTATCTGTGCCAAAATCAAAACATAGATTCCATGAACAACGCTTCTTTCTTTGAAGTGCACCCCGGTGGAACTCTGTTCCATTTGCCTGTTTTCCACCTGACTACACCCTATATGTCTTCAAGTCCAACATAAGCGAATTCCTGATGAACCCCCCTTAAGTAGGACCCTTTATCAAATCTCCAATACTAACGTACTGTACACGCAATAACCATTATCCCCGAGTGGATTCCAGACCTTGATAAGTTATGCGTTCCTTGTAAAAGAACAGAAAAAAAACAACTCTTTTCTCGCATATACAATAGAATGCATCAATTCTATATGCGTCTGTACAATAAAGCTGCTATTTAAATTTGTATTGTAAACGATTAGCTGATCCATAGACGAATACACCCTATTGAATTAATCAAAAGGATAGACTAATACAAATCTTATGCCTTATATTACACATCCAAGAAATGTGCGTACATTTCTTTAAGCAGTGTAGATGTTTACGGAATAAAAGATAAAAAAGTAAACGTTACAAACAATAAAATAGATTAGCTGTTGCGATGAAACAATTAAATTAAATAACGAAGACGTAAATGTTTAAAATACACAAATGGAGATTGAAAGTGCAGACAAAATCAATGGTTTCAAATTAATGGAAGTAAATATTAACACTTCGCAACATCCTTCACTGCTTAAAAACACAAGAATGAATAATAGTTTAAACATTAAATAATGACTCAGCACAATTTTTTAAATGGGTTCTGGGAAATCGGTGAATCTATTCGAAGTTGAAAGTTCCATGTAAAATGATTATGACAACAAATCAACTAATAATTTTATTTTAGCTGCGTATTTATAGTAGCATATAGTAGCATGTATTCGTTGGTATGCCAGTAGATTTGTAATAAATCCAAAGTCTATCCATGACTGTGTAAAATAGAGTTTTCCTCTCTGAATATGCTGGTTGGATAAAGATCGTTTATTTCTATTCTTTTATATTTTATATCCGCAACACTATTCAACTAACTTCATAATACGAATACGAACTACTTGACAATAAAAGAGAACATCACCAACATAGAATGGCGGCTGATTATTTCCAAAATACTTTACAAAAAGCATCAATCATATTTAAAATTTAGACAATTTTTCACGCAAGCATCATTTCGGTTAGAGTGATAACAGAAACCTGTCACAGTCGTTTTCATTCTAAGAAACGTTCAAAAACAGAAAAAAGAAGTACATATCCACGTTTCTTTTCTGAATAGAATTTAAGAGGTAGTTACAATGTCACTCCAATCTTTTATGGAATACATTTTTACAAGACATTCAGATCATATATATTTGTAAGAATTTCTAACTCGCTGTTTGCACTTTGCTATTTTGCCAGTAATTTTTTTTGATATGATTTACATCCTTAATGTAGATATTATCAAAAATATCTAGCAACTATCGATCATTTAATCTTATATTTGACAATGCTAGATCATATTATCAGATAAGGCTTTTCATCGATAAACACATTTTATTTTTATATGTGTATTTTCATCCGTATAAAAGGAAATCGTGTCCGGTCACTATCTCTTATTTATCTAAATCCATCAGGCTAAAATGTAAAAAATCACCAGATCACAGCACTCGTAAATTAAATGGACACATCCTATAAATAACAGTTTATCCTTTACTATTTTATTCACTAATAGCAAACACTTTCAATCTATCACTTGGGGTGCAATTACCATAGATACATCAAAACAAACCAAACTAAGTATGTATCAATAGTTCGTGTGTAGCAAATGTTTGAAATCGCACAAGCATCTTAAGCGGTTTACATAATATTTTTTCTGTTCTCAGAATATGAATAAACGAAATGTATTTGCCCAAACTTTGTTGAATGCAAGACTAATATAAATGAAATATAACATCTGCAGTAAACTATCGAGGAAAGTAAACAGCTATTGTTTTAATAATGTTAAAAAAGACATACAGATTAAGATGTACAGGAATTACACTTTATTACTATTCAGAAATGAGAAGAGTTAACATCATCTTTATACTGATTCACAATAAATCCTCCAGTGCAACAACCTATTACTTGAGTTGTAATGACAAAATACGATATTTTTTTAAATTATATTTCATTCAGGAAAACTTATGTTTTATTTTAATCCCGAAATTTCTTTTTTCATGGCCAGGATTACAGACAAGTGACATTCCTTTCTTAAGAGAACACCACATAGAAATATTTAATATATTAGATTGGTGCAAAAATTAATGTAGTGAGATATATATATATATATATATATATATATATATATATATATATATATATATATATACTTGGGGAGCCTGCCTCTGCCACAAACCCTACAGGCCGCCCCGTCCTCCACTAGAAGGATGTCTGCAAGCGTAACCTGAGAACCGGTGTTTTTATGCTCTCGAAACTTGAGATTACTGCCTCAGACGGTGTGGGCGTGCGGACCACCATCTGGTGTGTGGCTGAGACACCCGAGAGGAGGGGAACAACACGTTGGCGGGAGTAGCAGCCCCGTAGAGAGGAGAGGACAGATCCAGCTTCGATTCGTCCCAGGTAGAGAGAAGGAAAATCTACATCTGCAGTAACTGTGGCAGGTTCTGTGGCTCCCAAATCGGCCTGCACAGCCACACCACAAGCTGCAATCACCCAACTGAATCAGGACGCGGAATTCCATGATCTCTCGATATCGACCGAGAGAACAACAACAATATATATATATATATATGTATGTATATATATATATATATATATATATATATATATATATACAGAGTGACCCAAGAAAACAGGCCCTTAATCTAATTAGGCCCCGTTTCTTAATGTTTTGTATGAATGAAATGAAACTTTTGTCATAACTAGTTTATTATATTCAAAACATCACATCAAGACCCAAGGGTCTTTGCCCTTTTTTCTCCTCACTACAGCATATGTTTTAGATGGTGTCCATTTAGCTTTTGTGTTTTTTGGGGATCAGTCTATATATATATATATATATATATATATATATATATATATATATATATATATATATATATACATATATATATATATATTTGAGCGTCAAAAACAATATTATTTTTCCACCAACCTCATAGTACACAATGTCATATTATAATTGACGTGAAATGTCAATTAATAACTCGTTAGATCATTATTTATCATGCGAATTGACTAACAAGCATAATTTATCGTTCACTATATAGATTTGCACATTTATGGCTTATTAATATATTTTTTAAAGAATCGATTGAATAGAAATAAATAAACTTATATTGTAATTTTCATAATTTTGGAAAGTAATCAGGTATTTATTTTTTATTACAACTTTAAAAGTTCAGTCTCATGTGAGATGTTCACATTGCTTCAATTAGGGTTCAATAATTCCATCCATAAATGAGTTTTTGTCCTATGTAATAACTTATATTCTAATTCATATATAAAATATATATAATTTCCCTCTCCATTATCAGTTATGTTTCACAGTAAAGAACTCATTCGAAGTATGTGATCTTTGTTTTTTTTTACTTGCCTCCCCACGAGGGCAGAGTTAGCCATGAGGTCGGTGTTTAATGTTGGGGGAAATAGCTCTCTAAAAAAGGACACTCTGATCAGTAACAAAAACTAAAAAAAATGTATCAGTCATGAAGGAGTTCTCATCGATTAACCGAGGCCAAAAATGTGTTGTACAGCGTCTAGAGAACACATACTGCACTTTGATCCTGGCCCAAAGGCCAAGAGCTAATTCAATCCCCATCAGAAAATATTATATTCCAAGTTGGGTGAGTGAATGGGAACTATTTTTCTTGGGTGAAAAACTACTTATACACGTGACATTCTGACGGTAACGTTGTTCTGTGTGGAGTTTTTGTTCAGCAGAATTATGCATCGTTTAATCTATTAATATGTTAAACCTGCAATTATATAGGTATGGTAAAATTCCCTATTACCTGAAGCATCGGCGTTCTGTACCTTTCAACATCCATAACAATGTATTATTCATCTATCCTTGAATTATTATAAGAATCTGCACTATTATCTATTAAATGTGTTAGTAGAAATAATACCCAATTTTACAAACCAACATTAATCTATATGTAGCATTATGGAAAAGAAACAACGGCTGCCTAATCTAAAACACGAATACTAAAAATTGAAACGAGTTTGAGAAGTTCATTTTATTGTAATTTGCTATTATTTTGACTGTACTATTATGGTTTTACTATATTGTGAGGACAAAAGGTAAACGTCGTTCGGCAAAAGAAAATGTGTTACGCAATACAAAGATTAAACAGTCATATAGGTTTGATATTATTATATCAGATTGTTTGAAGCATGTAGCTGAAAGAAAAATAATATCTGTAAACATGGAAACAATTACACAGAGAGACACACAATACACAATAATGTATCGTGTCTCGCAATAAAAAAAAACTCACAATATTTAACAATAATCTATTTTGTTTGCAAATATTGACAAAATATTATAATCTGTAATAGAGTAATCTTATGTTTTGTCTACTAGTAACTTCAGAAGTAACCGACTTCGCGACAAAACGAATAAAACACCGTCAGTGTGAAAAAAACTTTGTTTTTATCTTAAACCACCGAGGTCACAAAATCCATAATTATTTAAGCATTAAGATAAAAATCAAATACAGAAATAGGGAAATAATACACATGGTGTAAAAACCAAATCTGTAAATGAAATATTTCAATCAAAAAATACAAAAATACAAAAGAAAATACTACACGAGAATCTAAAAAAATGTAAATCCCCTAGTAATATATCGACTGATACCTTAGAAGGGCCAAACTACAATGAACAAGTTCAAATTTATTTCCTTTTGCTTTTTTTAAATTTAATCTGTAATCCACGCCTTAAATTTGGGTAACGTGAAAAAGGTTAGCTCGAATGAGAGAAAATAATTAAAATAATTAAAATGGCTAAAATGTAAATACGGCCAAATTAATTTGATTTCAGAATATTTTAGGTAATTTAATTAAAAAGGCAACAAATAATGAGGCATGAAAATGGTGCTTATTTTAAGGTTTGATTGAATTAAATGGAATACATTCCTTCTATAAAAAAGGAAAAACAAATTAACGATATTGTTACTTTAATTAAAACTAGTATCACGCTAATTGCTAGTTGCTGATAATAGCCGTTACACTGAATTACTAACCATGACAGACTAAAGTAAAAGTTATAATAATGGTTTACTGCCTATATAATCCCCATATAATCAATATCACAAGTATAAACCATACATTAAAAAAGTTATTAGGAAAAGTCGAAAAAGTCTATAATAATAGAAGTATAAAGGAGGCAATAAAAGAGAAACACAGATCATGCAATTTATAAAGAAATCCTTGATCGAAATGCTTGCAATAGAAAAAGCTGCGGACACTATAAAAAGCAATGTCACCTAATATAGGAGAAATATGGTTAGAACATATTAAGATCGTCTGAACTTATTTACTAGTGGATCGAAAAATAGCAGTACCTTTATGTTGAAAGTAAGCATACGTTTTATTGTCATCATTGTATACCAGAAGACACCTTCAAAATTAGAATTTTATAGAAATATAATGAATAGTTGTTGAGTAAGAAAAATCATTACTGACAGAACTCGATAAAAATTAAATAGATTCATGGCATGCGCCTAATACCCAGCCTAATTGTTAGTAGACAACAAAAGTACTTAACAGAAGTGAATACTAGACCACGCTTATTTCACAAGCCCCGGCAAGAGTTCTGAGAATACTTTGCGGATGGAATCTGGCTGAATTTGGTCTGGTGGAAGGTCATGTATGTGATGTTCTTGACGTGTGAAACAACAAAGTAGTCTAGAAGGTACAAGTCGTGGGAAGAGGTGGGCGGTAATGCAGTGGTACAAAGTCGTAGCACTTCTTCTCAACTAAACTAGGTATCTTTGAACTTATGCTCAGGTGCCGAGTCTTGCTGCCCACTCAGTTTCGCCAGCGGCCATTTGACTTTATCAGAGGATCACCACACTCCTCAACCCATTCACGTACGGTGATATTTTCGCTAATGTGAGAACATCGAAAAACATGACTATATCCTGACGGTTCTACGTCTGTCAATATTCACATCTACAGAGATTTCATCGGTAACAGCGTGGAAGGTCTGATTACCTTAAGTTATACTTTCTCATTTTGCTATGATTTACGCCAGATGTTTATAAAACGTAAGCGCTTTTCCGATTCTGATGGGCAATTGGCAATCCTACAAGATGTTTTCTAACTCGAACTCTCCTCACCATCGGATTCAGTCTTCGATGGAATCATTTATTCATTCGGCTGTGTAAAGTTTTTTTTAAACGTAACAAGACCACATATGTTTATTTCCATGCACTGCGTATCGCTACTCGAGGGCCGATTTGGACAATTGACGTACGTTCATATCAGAATATTATGTGCTTATTACTCTTAAGAAATCAAAAGCCAAAAGCCTATCGTTACACTATCAACACTTCCATCGGCATTTCAATTGAGATGAATGGCTCTATTTTTGTTGAAAGCATCCTTATTCGACAACCCATTGAGACTACATTTCAATTAACACATACAATGAAAGATCAACATCAGGTTAATTATCAAAATCACTGCGTAAATAATTGGATCATTAAACTCATCCTAAAGCATCACCGGACAAACTCTATAATATTACAAGAGTTAAATACTGTTGCTACATCTTGTGTGGAACATCTAAGAATACATATTTCTGCCTTGACAAGATAAATACCTCTTCGAAATAGTGGTCGAAGAGTTGTTCGCCTCCGTACTTCGTTTTTCTTACAGAAAGCATGTTGCTAATATTTCTGTGCTCTATCCTAACTGGAAAGTATTCGTGAAAGTATTTGCTGTGATTCGTACGTATATAACGTTCGCCTCAACTACCAGTCTCCCTACAATAACCATCAACTAATAATCTCATGATCAGTCAAAACTTAAAGAAAATTCAAGGAGCAAAGTTTCCTTCTTAAATCTGTCTGTCTGTAGAAAACAATACCTCCCTCCTTCTTCAACGTCTTACTATGCTGTGTCATCTTATATCCGATATAAATAAGCTTTTGTTTATCTGTATTTTACATGATCTTACCTTCCTAAAGTTCCACTTTTACTGAATGTGTTGTCTCACTATTCTACCTTACATTTATCATATAGTTGCCACCAGGTTTTCATAAGGTGTGAACTCCCAAATAAAATAGTGTTATTATAAACGGTTGTTTATACTGGTGTTATCATATCTAAATCGATCAGACAAGCACATGTTATCGATAGAGCAATGATTTAGAAATTCATCCTCAAATATACTAATATATTTATTCAATCATGGAATATTAAAGTACTGAGAGAAATATGATAATTTTTCAATTTGTTCTTTATATTCATAATTTCCAAGACTATGATCATTGTATCGGTGCATCAAAGAAAGAATGTTGAACATACACTGTATAAGATAGTACAGAAAAAACAACAGTATAGCATTATCTAAATATGTTCCAAACGTTAAATGACACACACATTGGATGTACTAGAAAAAAAAACGACATATGCCCTATTCTAAACATAAAAAAAATTAATTCGTATACGTCTTAAACAATTTGCGTACCTGTTCAACACAGGTTAAGTAATAGAAAAATTCAGCGAATTACTAAAAGTTTACAATGAGTGCAGATATGTTCTTACTTTATGCTTTGCGGATTTGGGACAGAAATTAGGAAAAATGATGATGCCGTTATTATCCACAATTAGTTTAGGACTCAGGAATCAGTGCTTGACACGAATATAGGATGTGTATGTATGACATATATTATAAATTTGAAATCAATTGCTAAGAAAGGTAATATTCTAAAATTCTTGGCAAATACATTTATAGGTATAGATAATATTTTGTGATATCTAGGTCAAAATCTAAAGGTGGCAACTTTTGTACAACACTATTCTACAGTTGGTTAGGGTTAGGGTTAGTTTGTTGTGTTTTAGTTCTGAACAAATATTACGTTCTTCGATAGCCAACATGTTGTAAGCCGTTTTTAGTCACAAATAAGACAAAGAATAGGAAATAAAGTAAAATCTCTTTTTCCTTTGTTTCTATGTCATTTATGTTCTCATTGCTACGGCCTTTGACGGTGTTTACACCTCGACAGTGATCCCGAAGCTTATTAACTCAACGTCTCTCACGTGATAATTTATTTTTATAGTCATTTTCCTTACCGGGCATGTCATTTCACATGTATTTTAATATGTGCGTAAGGAAGTATACTGTAACAATACACAGAATGCAAATGTGCCCAAACCTCATTTCGAAAATAAAATCCCAATCTGTTGTAACAAGAACAACTCGTTTTCTTTCCCCCAGTTTACTTAACTGAATTTTTTTAATGATATTTATGTGCATAACGTTTCATTTTACATATAATTGCGCATTTTGAATAAATTAATTACTTATTTTTATGGGACAAAAACTATATGAACGTGAAACTTAAGAGATTATTATTGGAGATGATGTCGAACAGAGGACAATAGGGAGTTGAGTAGTGAGTTGTCTGACCACATTAAATGAAATCACAATGCATATAATTGTGGTATTACATTTAATCACATGCCATTAAATCACATTATATATAGTCTTAGTATTATATTTAATCACATTACATTTAGTCATATTATATATAGGCTTCGTATTACATTTAATAACCTAACATTTAATCATACTAAAAATAGTATTCGTATTACATCTAAAGGCATTACATTAAATCACATTATATATAGTCTTCGTATTACATTTAATCACATTACATTAAATCACATTAGATATAGTCTACGTATTATAGTTAATCATATTACATTAAATCACATTATATAAAGTCTTTGTATTACATATAATCACATTACATAAAATCACATCATATCTATATTGTCTTCTTATTGCATTTAATCAAATTGCATTTAAACACATAATATTACATTTAATCACATTACATTTAAACATATAATATATAGTCTGGGTATTAATTTTAATCACATAAAATTTAATCACTTTGCATTAAATCTTCTACAGTTAACACAGTAATACACGCAGGGAATTAAGGGAGAATCGGGAAGTCTAGTGGTCTGAGAGAAGAAAAATCTTACAGTACAATACGTTACTGCATTAAGGAATCTTAATACCCGAGGATGGAAATTTGCTCTTTGTCAACTTTGCGAAGTAATATATGGGTGATATTATATAATTAAGTAAGTAATTAAGTAACTTAATTAAGTAAGTTAGAACCAAATCATAAACATATCTACAATATATACGTTAATATACAGGGATGTTTCATTAAATCAGCGAAAAGGGTTATGTTATCATAGAAGGACTGATATACGTAGGCATATTATCCATAAAAACGTTAGATTACCTGAGGGTTCTATGATCAGAAAATTACAAATGAATATAGGGTCCGTTTTTATGGGTTATGATCTTTCACTTTATTATGAGACACTCTTCATAGCAAAAACATTGCAAAAATGTATAACGGAACTTTTTCATGTCGATCATTTTGGAAAAAAAAATCCCGGGTTTTTCTACTGATGATAGACAAATCCACCTAAACATGGTCGACACATGCAAATAAATATATCTAAAGGTAGAACAGAAAAAAGTTAATGTTCTTATAAGAGGAATTACAGAAATAAGCAACGTGAAAAAGAATAGCTATCATGAATACTGTATATTTATGATAGAAACAATTTGGAAAATGGTATAAAAGCGACGATTCTAAATTACAGTACAAAAGAAAGTTTACTCAGAACCAGTTTTCAAACGATAGTATTTTAGAACAAAAACATGTAGAAAAACATACAACTCAAACGTCTATAAGACAGATATCTATGCCGGGTAAGTCAGATTAGCAAAATGCAATAGTATCTACAAAATGCAGACTGTAATAATAACACAAGTGAAGCATGCATGGTTAAGTGCACAGTGAAAGAGGCTTAGAAAAATGACTAAGCTGAACATCCCCCTCCTATTTTACCGAAAAAAGTCTCCAGAGGTGCGTCAAAGACTGGTGGAAATAAAGAAACAGTAAAATTTAAATCCTAACATATATAAATGTTAGTTCTGCACGATGCAAAAATAAATGACTAAGTCGATCATTTCCTCCGCATTTAGCCCCAAAAGTCCCCGAAGCCTTTACATATTTAAATTTGAGTTCAGCACCATGCAAAACCGCTAAATAGATACACACACAACATCTTTAACAAATGTGGTATAATAATGAAAATGGAGTGCTTTTACATGAAGTAGAGAGAAACAAAATTATATAGAAATCAGTCAGTTACAACTTTTCAAAAAGTTTTATAAAAACGCAAGGCGTCTGTTTTTGTTATTTTTATACGCACAAAAGTGTCAATTTTAGCCATGCTAACCAGAAAGGAATTCCGAGGTGGGGGAGGGGGCAGCCGAAGTTTTCCTGAAATATCTATTCTCTCACTTTTTTATTCATATGTTTTATATTTGTGCAAAATTTCAAAAAAATCCAAGGCGTACTTATTGAGAAAGAGGCAAAGAGACGAACGGACGAACAGGCGAACGGACAAGGATGAATTTACCGGTTCACCCTCTTTTTGTGGTAAGATCAACAAAAAGTAAAATGTATTCCAGGGTAAATATCTATTTAAAATGAATAACAATCATCTGTCATCGATGGGTAAAATAGTAAAGATTGTACGGCATAATCACGTTGACACACCGGTTCTAGTCAGATCCCCGTAGCTAAGCAACATGTAGCCTGGCTAGTACCAGCTAGATAGCAATTTGCAAATTCTAAGCGTTATATGTGCTCTTCAGATTCAGGGGAGGTCTGATCAGGGATTGCGCCACTCTTTCCACAAGACATTCACCGCGCAAGTACTCTTACAGTGGTTATCTATAATTTATAAAGACTTAAGGAAGCTATCACACCATAAAGTTTAATGATTTCTCCGATTAAATATAAACTGATAAAAAAAAGTCAAATGGCATATTTACCGTTCTATAATAAGTACCAGTATTAATCTGAGAAAGCCGAACAATGAATGATGTCTCATGAAAAGCGACCAACCATCATCAATTAGCATTCGATTACTGTTAATAAACTGTTAGAATGAACCAAATCAATCTGGGAAAATCTGTTTCGTGAATTCCAGTCAGGCGTTCATGCTCCGGCCAGGGAATGATTACTGCTAATAAACTCGCGATGAATATTATGACGGTAATGATAAACTCGCAGAGAAGAAGGTGTAGGAGATTATAGAATAATATAATTATTAAATATCAAGTCAAACAAGGAAATGTGTTCTTTTCATGTAAATAAGAATTCATGGTATGAATATAAATCGATTCCGCCACATTCAAATGAAAATAGAATTAGATGTCTCACTAGAGGAAAGAAAATTGACTTCACTATAGTCTTGTTTTATTTGTGAAATCTTGTACAAATCAATGAATGTTAATTTCTTCGCATTCTCTTATTTACAGAATGTGGAATTCATTACTAAAATTTGAAAGTCAATAAATAAAGTTTTTAATTAAATCTAAAACAAGAAAAATATTTCTATTGAAATATTTCGACTAATATTGTATTTTACTGCGATTCGGAGATCACCTATCTACGAATATCGGCTTAGGTATAACACAATATTATTTTGTTTGACATAAAGTCACTCGTTGATTATCTTGTAAATGTATCCCGCTCATTTTTCTGAATCCAATAGCACGTCACATAACGCGTTTTAGAAATATAGTTTTCAGATTAAGAATTATTCTTAAACTGATGCATTTATTGCAAAATTTCCGCGTTTTCCTCAAACAGTCCCGAAACTGAGAACATCAAACATATCCCCTCCTTATGAATTACTATAATGCCGGCCAGTCTGTCGATAAAGGAAAACAAACTGTTACATTGCTAGCACATTATATAATCATGAGAATTTTCTTCTATATCTATGGCTGCTAAAATTCACCGGATGTAGATAACTGAGTTCAGTGTTACCCATGTTTTTTATTGCCATTTAAAATTGTAATAATTATTATTCACATTACATTTTCTTATACTATGTTAGAAAAAACAGCTAGCATCCTATAAGCTCACAACATGCTAAACAGTGGATTAATTTCTTAGGTCGGATATATTAAACTTAATTTGAAATATTCTGTAATACTAACTATATTATTGAACACAACAATCAAAGTATCAGTACGCTTAATATAATATACTAATTATTACGACTAAACCTAAATGGATGTTTGCATTATTTGTCAGCGAAATTTGTTTTAATCTAATGTTAAGTTTAACTAACTAGATGACAAGTAGGATATTCTATAAAAATATTTCTGACATAAGTAAATATAAAGTGTCTTGTAATTGATTAATCATTTTTATATATATTGTCTACTAGCTCGTTAAAAATATTTACGTTATTATTATATCGAAGTTTTATTATAGAACATCTATTTTCCCTCATAGAATTAAAACCTATAAAAACACCTTCTAGGAATTACATTTTTGAGATTTTCAGACTGTGCTTACATTATACTGTTATTATTTAGAGACGAATTCAACACATGAAGAAGAGAAATGTATTACAATTTCGATACCTCCCACTAACAACTCTATGTGGGAAATGTGTCGTAAAAATTATCTTCTATTAGAGTACCCATCTAGAAAATACCACGGTCGGTAAAATGCAGATTATTAAACGAAGAAACTTATTAAACAGAACAAACGGCTCCAAACTTTTTTCTATCGCTTACACTTAAGACAAACAGGAAATGCACGTTCTCTCAATATAATAAACATAAGAACTTTTTTCCTAGTCTATATAACAAGTATCTCGAGTAAAGAAAAAACACTAAAGTAATCACTTTAATAATTATTTGCTCTACAAAAGCTGAAGTCTTCATTTGTATTACTTGTCAGAGAATGAAACGAATGCAAATATCGGTTTGCATTCATACTTTACAATAATCGTGAAATATCCAGTAATCAATACAGGTCATACACTTCCTTTGTTATCTATAGGAGTTTTACTCATCATAGGTGCACATATTATATAAAAAGTAGAACGCATAAACGAAAACAACGCAATGTACATTAAATGCAACCAAATACACATTATTCTTTACTCATTTAAATTCATGAATATATAAACATTTTGAAGAATATGATAATATAGATAAGTGTTTTGTTATAAATTGCTAATTAAGCATTCACTTCCTTTTCCATGGGATTAATTTTTATTGTTTTCTAGATGCCGACTTACTTTCATAAGTATTCACCATCTTATACAAGCCATGTATTAACCTAAAAGATAGTTATCATACTTTCAGTACCTCTCTGAATTCTACAGTGAGAAAATGGCTATAAAGACATTGCCATTGTGGATGAAAATAATCTGTCATTGGTTTGCATCGTCCGATATCTATAGCAAGATGGGCTTTAGGGATAGCGCAGGTACTTATCCAAAAACAGGGATACAAAAGAAACCATAATTCTTGACTCATTTATTATTTTTCATTAGTGCATTGACTATCTCATTGATTTTTTACATCTCGATATCTTAGGTAGATTAGGTGATAATTTCTGAATGAGATTAAATTTCATTGTAGTGGATTTTTGAAGACACAAATCTTATAAATAAAATCTAATATTTGTAATGTTTGATTCTTTATACCCCCGACCAACAGCAGTACCCTTTAATGTAATCAAACAAAAAAATGTACAGTTTTTGAAATTATTTAGGCCAGGATTCGAATTTCTAATATATATATATATACTAGCTGGTCCCTGCCACGCGTTGCTGTGGCTTAATTATGTGTAATGGAAAATTCTAATAAAAAGAGAAAATGTATGTTTCTTATATTCTTAGTACAGCAATCCACTCCAAAAAGTAATAAAAAATGGCGAAAATAGAAAAAAAATGGGTCTATTGCAGAATTGGATCCGGATCCAGGGGATTTACCGTAAATCATGGCTTGGGCTTGACCAACATTCAGTGAATTAAGCCGAAAGTTGCTAAAACGTTGAAACGCTAAATAGTTTTTTTTTATTGTATAAAAAATGTGAGTTTTTAATTAATATTTGGGTAAGGGGAGGTTACTATACACAGATTCTAAAAAGTTGTCAAAAACGAAAAAGCAAAGGTAAGGTAAATTACGATTCTATCTAACTGGATACTTTTTTAGTGTTGTTATTTAATGTAAAATGTATAATCAGCTCAAACAACTCCGTGTTTATCTATGTATTTGAAAAAGACGAAAAAATGAATGGTCGCGGACTCTGTTGAATACGTTAAGTTTGGGAAAATCAGTAAAAAACTATACCAAACAGTGCCAGACACCTACTGATTATATGTTATTGTGAAACAGGCTGACATATTCGGTGGGTTCCTGATTGTATTTTAATATTTATTTAAGTTTTAAATCATTTTCTCAAACTAAACAACATCAACAGTGACCTCACCGTTTGCATTTTTCAAATACACTGATAAACACTGTTTTTCGAGCCGACTACACGTTATAGTAAATAAAATGTGTTTGTATTACTAAACACAGAAACGAAAAAGTTGTTGAAAAATAAATAAAATAAAATAAATGTTATCAAAGGCAGATAAGTTACTTTTCTACCTAACTGAACAAGATGTTAGTGTTTTTATTTAGTGTAAAATGTTTAATCGGTTCGAAAACTTGTTGGACACGTAAAGTTTGTGAAAATGATTAAAACTAAAAAACTATACCAAATACTGTCAGGAACTCACTAAATATGATTTACCGTTACATAGGCAGACATGTATTCGGTGTTTTTTAACAGTATTTTGTGTAATTTTTTAGTGTTAACTCATTTTCCCAAACCTAATGTGTTTAACACAATCTACTGCCATTTGTAATGCTCAAATATAGCAGTAAACGCTGTGTTTTTTTAGCCGAATATACATTTTACATTAAAAGAAAACAAAAAACTTATCCATTTTGGTTATAAAGTAACATATATTTCCTTTGATAATATTTGTTATACATTTATTTTTGACAAATTTTTCGAATCTCTATGTACAGTAGTACACGCCCAATAAAATCAGTAAAACTAATCCAATTAGGTTGAAATAACTTATCTTGCTTTTGAAAATATTTACTTGTTATATTTGCTTTTTTGACAACTTTTTCAAGTCTTTGTATAAGTACAACCCCAAAGGTGTATTTTTCTCTCTAATTTATTTTTAGTACCTTAATTAAAATTCAAATTTCATGATATCTTTTTTGGGAGGAGGTTTTTTTTACATGAGCTCCACCTCCACAATTTTCAACTATCCTGAATAAGAAAATCTCATTTAAAATTTCCAGAGACAATTAGTTTTCGAAATATAAAGACCTGTACTATGCACTATAATTCACTGACTGCTATGAATAAACACTCCCAACCTTCCCATATTAAGAGCGGCTTCCAGAATAAACAACACGTGTTTTTACCTTTTACCTGTCTTTCGTCTTTTAAAAACGGCTTTTGGAATAAATAAATATCACCATTCTCCCCATGTAAACGGCTTTAAGAATAATCATTCCCAAACTAATGTTAAGAATTTGTGGGGGATGACCTAATGTGAAAATTTACCTTTTGTTTTTTTTATAAATTGTTAGTTGTAAGCACAGAATAGTGACAAAACACCATCCCCTCCCCTTGGTAAGAATAGCAACAAAAAATAATGGTTTTCTTGGTAGAATCTTTTCTGTATTTCACCTAACAATTTCTGGTGCTAATGAACTTACTGATCTGCACTATTTTTTAAATCGTATTTCCAAGATTAATTAAAGTTTTATATATTTTTTTTATTCAATAGTAAGGTTAAAGTACAGAATAGGTAGAAACACCCTCCACCCTCCGTGTTAAGAATGACTTTTATAATACTAATGGAACTATTTCAGCACGGATCACTCTCTACATAATTACCTAATATTTTTTCAGCCATTCTTAACATAGAGAGAGGATGGTCTTTTGTAACTATTCTGTGTTTTAAACTAACAATTTATTATTAAAAAAAGAGATTGTGAAATTATAAAAAGAATAAAAAGATATTGTGAAAGTTGAATTTTACTTGAAAAAAAAACAATGTGAACGGCGAGTTCAACATTGTAGCCGGAGCTTATTTGGCAATAAGTTACCGTTAGTTAATTAACGGGTGCTGATGCACTTACTGATCGGCGCTATTTTTTAAAAATCGTATTTCGAAGTTTAATTAAAGTTTTGTTTGTTTGGTATTTTTTAGATAAGGTCCACCTCCACAATTTTTTTTAAATGACGACTTTTAATGATTTCCGACCATGCTGAATACGAAATCGCATTGAAAATTTGCAGAAATAATTAGTTATCGAGATATAAATAGTTGTTTTATACATTGTATTCTTTGGCGGCCATCTTTGTTACGCGAGAAGATTTGTTTATGACGCGCGCAAGCGTGTGAAAAGATGGCCGCCAGAGATTACAATTCATTATATAACTTTTTATATGTCGATAACTACGTATTTCTGCAAAATTTCAATGCGATTTCCGTATTCAGCATAGTCGATAATCGACAAAAGTCGTCATTTAAAAGAAAATGGTGGGTGGATCTTATCTAAAATTTACCGTTTTTTTATTCAATTCTAAGGTTAAAGTACACACTAGGTACAAAACCCCCTCTTCTCCCCATGTTAAGTATGTTTTTTTAAATAATAACTTTATTATTTCAGCATTGATCAAATAAGTGCACGAGTACCCAATTTCTTTAATAAAGAAAAATTATTCATATGTTCTTTTATAAAAACAACTTCTGTTAAAAAAAAGAAAAACCGTGTACTTTCAATTTTTGTAAAACAAAGGTTTTCTTTAAAAAAAACACGTTAAAAAAGCAAACAACAAAACATTAATCGGTATTCATGCAGAGAGTGGTCCGTGCTGAAATAATAACGTTATTATTTAAAAAGTTATTCTTTACATGGGGAGGTGAGGGTTTTTTGTATCTATTCTGTACTTTAACCTCACAATTGAATAAAAAAACATATAATAAACATTTAATTAAACGTGGAAATAGGATTTGAAGAATAGCGCAGGTAACTCTCTGCATTAGCACCGAAAGTACAGAATATTTAGAAAACATCCTGCCTGCCATTGTTAAGAATGGCTTTCTAAATAGTGTTAATGATCCAGTACTGTTTCTTATCTGCTTAAGTTTAAATTTGTTTATTAATTGTTAGGTGAAAGTCCAGAATAGTTACCAAACACCCCTATTCCCATGTTAAGAATGGCTTTCTTAATAATAACGTCATTATTTCAGCAGGGTAACTTCTCTTCATAAGTACCATGTTTTGTTTTAAATTGTTAGGTGAAAGTACAGAATAGTTCCAAAATACCGTCTCCATGTTAAGAATGTCTTTCTAACTTTCTAAATAACATTATTTCAGCACGGTATTTTCTATGCATACTTACTATCTATTTTTGCTTATTAAATTGTTAGGTGAAAGTATAGAATAAATGCCAACCTCCCCCATGTTAATAATATCTTTCTAAACAACGGTATTATCTCAGCACGGTACCTTCTCTGCATAAGTACCATGTTTTGTTTATTAAGTTGTTAGGTGAAAGTATAGAATAGTTACAAAACGCCCTCCCAATATAAAGAAGTGCTTTCTAAATAACGTTATTATTTTAGCACGGTACTTTCTCTGCATAAGTACCATGATTTTTTTATTAAATTGTTAGGTGAAAGTACGATACTCATGCAGATAGTGGCCCGTGCTGAAATAATAATGTTGTTATTTAAATAGCCATTTTAACATGGGGAGGGGAGGGTGTTTTGTACCTTATATGTATTTTAACCTAACAATTGAATAAAAAAACATATAATAAAAATTTAATTAAGCGTGGAAATACGATTTAAAAAACAGCGCGGACCACTCTCTGCATTAGCACTCATTATTATTTAAGCACGTCATCAATCCGTAAAATCTCTTCGAAAAAATCCTGTAATTTTATCAAACAATTTATAGTGTGGATAATAAAAAAAAACATTTTAAAAAACAAAACCAAAAAAAAACGACATCGACTCAAAAAGCAAGCGACAAGCTTTTTTGCCCGATATAATAAAGAAAAAATGTTTAAATTAAAAAGAAATTGGAAGATAAACAAATGAATTATGTGTTTTGCTTTTTTATACTTATCGAGTAAACAGAAAATGAGATCTAATTCGTGTGGTCAACTCGTGGTGTGTGTGAGATGAATAGAACCGGAAGTTAAGTTCTATCAACAAAACAGGTTCGCACTAACGGCTTACGAAAAATGTATTTATTTTATTAAATATTTTAATAATCGGGGATGTAAATTTATTTTAATAACATAGAAAACTCCCTCGACTCTAAAGATGGGTTGTCTGAAAATTTCAATTAAATTTTTAATGTAGAATTATGGTTGTATAGTCTTTGAACGAACCAAGAATTACATATATATATATGTATATATATATGTATATATATATATATATATATATATATATATATATATATACTAACAAAGTACCCGTCGTTTACTGGATTTAAAAACAGCCTACAGAAAATGGCTTCTGATTCACGAAAGTATGATAGGTTATGAACATGAAGGGTTCGAATTTTGGGGTCTACAAACCAAAGCAAAATATGATGAAAGTAAAAATTAAATAGATAACCCCCATAAGTTATTATACAATACCTGTTCACACTGAAACACTTATCACAATATTCTGTGGATCTATATTTAAATAAAACTGTTAAAATTTGTGATAAATTTCGATTCTATGGAGGCCAGGCGCGAAATAACACCCCATAATTGTATTATACCATATTTTTCAACAGAAACATAATTATCAAAGTATACTTATGCAGATAGATATGAAAAGTATTTGTTAAAGTTTGTGCCTATTTCCGAACGCAGACCCCACAATTTTATTATGCCCTCCCTATTTAAGTTAAAACATATTATCAAAGTATTCTTATGTATATCTATATCAATATCTATATCACTTGGAAACGTTTTTTTAATGTAAGTTTTTTTTTTATTGTCATACTTTGTGGACCAGGCGCGAACGCAGACCCCGCAATTTTAATGAACCACGGTCTGAAAGATCAAAGATAACTATTCCTGTGTCTCGATACATCTTCTATCATTATATGTAATCAGTTTTGTTTTAAATAGTCAACCATATAGGAGCCTATATATATATATATATATATATATATATATATATATATATATATATATATATATATATATATACATCATTGTGGCAATAAGATCCAGACCTTAAAAACTTTTAAATTATAATGAACTTAGCTTAGTTCAAACAAATATATATTCGACCGAATTAACACCATCAGAATCACACATTTTTGCAATGCAAAAAAAAAAAATCTCATTATGCCAGTAACGCAAAATCTTGCATTCTCCTGTCGATGTAGTCTCTGAAGGTCTTTTTGATATCGATTTTTTAAGCATCCCTCACGCAGAAACTTTCAACATGCTTGAAAACTAATAGTCCGTAGATAAGAAATCTGGAAAGTATGGAATCACGTTGTATTTCGTCGCCCGATTCGTTTAACTTCTGCTGGTTTTATTTAACACTGTGCGATCGAGCATTGTTGTGGAAGAGAATGCGGTCTTTTCTATTGATTAATGCTGGGTGTTTTTGTCGAATTGTCTGAGATGGAAAACCAGCAAACAATCGGCATAACATTCACTGGTGCAACTCTTGTTGAAAAAGTGTCGTGGAACTTCGTCGGTGTCTAACCCCGTCGTTCGTCTTCACCATTTTTCGTCATGAATTCACTTTTCATTACAAGTCATAACCTGGTCGAGAAATGGACCTTCTTGTTGCGTAAAAACAGGGACGATGCCACTTCATAACGGCGTTTTTTGTGGTTGTCATTTAATTCGCAGGGGCACCTATTTATCCTGGTTTTTTCCCGTTAAAATCTCTATCAAGTAGTTAGTAATCGTGGTACAGTTACGTATTATTCAGAACCATGATCTCTTTGTTTATAATTGTTTTTATTCAATTTTAACCTCAAACAACTCACTGTGTCATTTTAGTGTGGGGAGTAATATTAAACACATAATTTGTAAGGGTGCTATCTCGCGAGTTTAGCAGCAAGCTGTCTATTCACATTATGCTTGAATTTCTGCATATCAGTACAGTTGGGAAACCAGAAACCCGGAAGGGCGTTCCAAAGTCTTGCAGTTCTGGGACAGAAACTGTTAGAGTAGAGGGGGTTCTTACATATAGTGATCTCTACTGTGTAGGCATGGAATTTGCTACTTGTCGGGTGTGTCGCGGGTATTTTCGCCAAGGATGTACAAGGGCTTGTAGGTCGTGGGAGAATCCACCATTAAAATATTTGTAGAACATGTAGAAGGATGCACCATTTCGAATAGAATAGATGTTGACACCTGGATGAGAGTTCAGGACTTATCAGGTTAGCGACTTCAGGCGTATGACAGAAGAGAGAGCCCACAATTCTTGCAGCGGCAATGCAAATGATTCAAATCATATGTCCTGTGAACGTTAAGCAACGTATTTTACACGAAGTATTTTCAGGTAATGTATTTTTATTCACAGCATGTAGTGGTTGAGAAGGTTTCTTGTAATTATTGAAGGAAAAACACTTAGTCTTGGAAGCATTTCCACCACAGATTTAAAGTCTTCCTCTAGTGTTCCTGTCATTTTCTAAGATATTTCATTTGTTTACCTTTCGTGCCTGAAATAAAGTGTGGTATTATCGACATATATACCCATCTCAGAAGCAATTTTCTTCAGAGAGGAGATTTATGAATATTAGGAATTATAAAAGTTTATAGTATAGATCCCTGAGATACACCCGCATTTATATCATCATTTTTAGATTTACAACCGTTGAGGATAACCTGGGTTATTATTTTATTTAAGAAGGATTAAATTACATTAAGTATTCGGCCCGTGATACATATTATCTGATTTCTTGAGAAATATATCATGACAAACTTTGTCTAAACCTTATATATATCTAGGGCTACCGCTGTACACACCCTTGCTTCGTCCAGTTTATGGTATATACGTCCATAGATTACAATAAGGATATTTGCTGTATCAACGGCCTTGCCGAAGTCTATAATGTTAATCGGTTATCAGCTGTAAGGTGAGGGGCAATAGCTTGGTTAATTATGGGTCCCAATGTTGTGGCGAATAGGGAGAAGGACATAACGGGTCGATGATTCAATGGGCTAGTTCTTTCGCCAGAATTTTTGTAAACTGGTACCACAGAATCGGGGTCCCAGCAGTAAGGAAATTAAGATTCGTTTAGACATTTGTTGCAAAGCTTAGAGAGGACTAGAGCAATCACAGCAGAGCAATATTTTAATAGCATAGTCGAAGTGATGTTGGGTCCACATGTTTGGACGTGTCTAAGTTATTCCATTATATCATACACCAGAGAAGGGGTAATTTTAGGATCTTCTAGTGTGTCGTCTATCCACCAAGAAAACCCAGGCAGGAAGTGGTTTGCTGGATTCAATATGGAGTTTGAAGCCAACTAACTGGAAAGCATGGTAGCCTTCATCTGTTATTGTGCAGCCCCGTGATTTTTGGATACTGAGAAAATTGTCGATTGCTCAATATTTATTACACTGTTGTAGATTTTTTTTTAAATCACGGGATTCTAATTTCTGTGCTTCGATGCGTTTTCTTGTAGTTTCCGTATATTGCTTGTTATATGTTGCTATTTTTCTTACAATTACTTTAAGCTTCTATACACATCTGTCTGCTTGTACTGAGCTTATGTCGGTTAAACCTGTAATGGCAGCTGCACAAGTAGTAGTAACTCACTGGGAGAGTGTTGCGTTTCATAAAATTTTCGCGTTGGAAGATTTTCTTCAATTACCGTTTTGAATCATTCAGTGGTCTCATTTGCGTACTGTTCAGTTGGAAGACAAAAGATATATCTCTGAGATTCTTGATGGCTTCTCAGGGAGCCTTTGTATAATGTCTTGTCATTTTGAGGTCGATAATTTTGGACTATTTTAACCAATTATCACAGCATGATCAACATTTTATAGTGGGCTATGGGCAAATGCTACACAATAATCCGGGTATCTGGTCCGAAATAAATGTGGAAGTAAGGAATATTAGTCTTTATAATTTCGAAAAATTGCCGGGAACGAATTTGTCGGTGAAAAGGGAATGAGATATAGAGAAGTAATATGTATGCTACCAGCCATGTCTGTGTAAATAGAGAATATAAGCAAATTTATGTGCTTGACACTGACATCGCCAAATATATGCAATTGTGCTCTAGTATCGAGGGAGGGTGCGGTATCTATGCTCAGAGGTTTGATTGATTTGGGTATAATTCTGGGTCGAAAGAGAGCGTTAGAGAAAAGATAAGTTGGTAATGTTATGTTACATGTAAATTCTAAAAAACATAAATTACTGGTCGTCATAAATTACTGGTCGTGAGATTAGTTTCTTTAGCTAAGGGGAGAGTGTTCGAATAGAGACTCTAATTCCGTGCATATGTCTCTCTGAATCCTAAGTCCTATTTGGATTGGTTTCAACTAAGACTGATCATTGTCAATATCTGATGGCTAACCAATACGCTAATTATCTTAAATTAAAACAGAAAATTACTTCTTGTGGAGACTTCAATGTTCACAACATCAAATGGTTGACTCACTCAAACAAGACCGATGATGAGCGGAGGTTCTGTCATGATTTCTCCATTGTCTATGACCTCACTCAGATTGTTCAGGAACCCACCCGTGTGCCCGACAATGACGGCCAGTATGCGAGTCTATGAGACGTTTTTCTTACATCTTGCCCTGAACTATGTTCAGTTTCTTTTCTGTCGCCTCTTGGATCTTCCGACCACTCTGTTGTATCAATTAAGATAAAAATGAAATGTAATATGTCCCCAGACGTACCTCTCCATCGTACAGTATATCGATACACAACGGCTGACTAGGATAGCTTCCGTACATTTACATCTGATCTACCTCTGCATTCCATGTTTAAAAAGGATGGGTCCTCTATAGTATTAGACCTGACGGAATAGTTAATTGTAGGTATGGACCGTTTCATACCCACGAAAGTGTTTCAGCAAAAACTAAACAGCCAGCCATGGTTCTCTCCAGAATGTGCTACTGGCGTTGCACACAGAGATCACTTTTTCCACTGCTTCCAACGTAATAGATGTATGGAAACTAAAGCCGCTT
The DNA here is from genome assembly GCF_053919585.1 of Euprymna scolopes. Taxonomy (NCBI): domain Eukaryota; kingdom Metazoa; phylum Mollusca; class Cephalopoda; order Sepiida; family Sepiolidae; genus Euprymna; species Euprymna scolopes. The sequence goes on from NC_136492.1 coordinate 121,775,633, forward strand.
AAGGACTGCCAGCAACCATTGTAAGAAAGTAATAAAGAACGCGACAGTTGTATGCTCAATCTCTTAAGTCCAAAGTAGCTGATCAGCGGCTTGGTTCCCACCAGTTTTGGCAAATAGCAAACAGAATCCTGAACAGAAGCGTGTGCTCTATGCCAACTATTATCAATGGACCTGAGGTAATCTCGTCAGCATCAGACAAAGCCAAACTCTTTGCCAAAAAGTTTTGTAGCTAATTCTACCCTTTGCGACCCAGGTCGCCAACCCCCAATATTTCCTCCTGTATAAGAAAACACGCTATGTAATATACGTATATCTTTACGTGATGTTGCCAAGCTGATCAAAAACCTTGATTCCAGTAAAGCAACTGCCCCTGACGGTATTCCAATTTTAGTACTCAAAAAAATTTCAACCTGAACTAGCACCTATACTTACTGTTGTGGTGGCAACCACTTATTTGCATATGCGAATAACATAACACTATAAATGGCAAGCCTAGGTTGGCCTTGGTGTGTCTTACTTAAATGCCACCGGAAGTGACGCCGAAGAGCGTACATGTCCTCCCACCAAGACTCTCTGACTCGACACAGTCATTTGTACATATTGTAAATATACCTTTTCTTTAATACACTTATTATTGCGTTATCTTGTTGTTTGCGTCTTCATTGTATTTCCTTACTAATTATTGTTCAACCTTGCAACCACAACAGTTGGCGACGAGATATGAAGCGTCAAACATAACAGTTTGATGAAGAACTATTTAAAAAAAAAGTAAAACGCAAAGGTTGACCATTTTTTTAAGGAATGCAAAGTGTTGACGAGCAGACGGATTTTACGCTAAAGAGAAGTTTCAACTCAAGTGAAAAAAAAAAACTCTTACGTGGCAAAAGCGACAATTTACGCCGTTTCCTGGGAATCCGACTTGCAAACGAATGTAAAAGTGAATTTTTGTTTTGTCACTACACGACAAATCTTACTAAAGGACACACTTGCAAACGAACAGCGAACTTTGTTCTGTCGCAAAAACGACAGGTCAGACCTGTATTACGAACAGCACGGAAGTAACCTACGAAAAAAGTTCACCAGTGGATTCTAATTACTGTTCTCCGTAAACAAAACAACCACTAAACGACTTTCTAATTAATGTTTTGGTTGACGTCGGTACTAAAAGGAAATACCACAGCTAAAGCTAAAATTCAAGGAAAGGATTTTTGTCTGGAAGTTGTCACTGAATAACGGATAATACAGTAAAACGTCACGGAAAAAAGGTAATCTCAATTTAAGAGGTATTTTAATTACTAAAATACTAGAAAAAAACTCAAAGAACTAAATGTACTGCATACATTTATTCAATTGTTACTCGATTAAAACAAAAAAAACTTTTATTTTGTGGAAAGAGTTACTTATTAGTAAGTGCCTAAAACTGAAAGTTAATTCCATTTCGTGATTCCAGATGAACCTGTTTTATTTTTTTTTGCAGCGTGACTCGCAAAAAGAATATATTATTGCAAGCAGCGATATTATTATTGAAAACAGAAGCTTACAGCAATTTGCTGTTTTGTTGTAACACAAACCGGTGTATATGGTACATGGTACAATAGTTTTTTTTAACCACACACATAAAAAAATATGGAATACTTATCAAAAATGTTAATGCAATTTTTACAAGCACAGGCTGAGCGGGATGAACGCAGACAAGCTACACAAAACGGGCCTTTGCAAACACAAATACAGGCACAGGCTGACCGCGAGGAAAAGCCAGAGGACAAATTATGGAAATGGCAGCAGGAACAAGAAGAAAAGCAGAAAATTGCATAATTTTAGCAAATAAACGGCAATTGGAACAGGAAGAAAGGCATAAGAAACTACAATTGGAATATGAAGAAAGAAAAGATGAACGTTTTGCTAAAACACTGCAACTACGAAAGAGTAACCGAGAAAATGTCGATAGTGTTAATTTCTCCCATACAACTATGTTTAATAGCATGGACACATTTCATTATGTGCCTGAGGAAGAGAAGAATTTTGAAGCATACTACACAAGATACGAGGATGTTTTTAAACTGGACGGTAAAAATTGGGCAAATAGTCAGAAAGTGAGCCTCTTACTCAGAAAATTGGGTACATCAGAACACAGCAAATTCGTAGATTACATATTACCTAAAAAAACTGCGGAATTAGAGTTCATGGAAGCTGTAAAATTACTAAAAGAATTATTTAATCCAAATATATCTCTTTTTCATAAAAGATGGCTGTGCATGAATCTAAGAAAGATGGACAACAAAGATTATTTTACATACGCATCAGTTGTCAATAAAAACTGCGATAATTTTAAGCTTGCAGAACTAACGGTAGAAGATTTTAAATGTTTAATCTTCGCTCAAGGGTTAGTTTCCACGAAAAATCCAGAAATACGCAGACGAGTGTTGTCTAAGCTGGAATCTGAGCAAGATTTAACCCTCCAGAAACTAGCAGAGGACTGTGAAAGGGCCATTACACTAAAAAAAGGATTAAAAAAATATAGAAGAATCCGGAGTGGCATATGTAAGAAAAGTTAGAGAACCATACGCACCAACCAATAACTTTACAAATAAAAGCAATAGAACGGGATATTCCAAAGATAATAACCATAAATATAGTACAGAATATAACAAGCCTCTTTCTAGATATAACTGTAAGAGATGTGCAGAAAAGCATTGGGAATCAGATTGTCCTTATAAGAAGAAAAAATGCTACATTCGTAAGAAAGTGGGACACAAAAGCGATTGCTGCAGATATAAAGATTACACCAGAAAGAGAGTACGGCAAACAAAATCAAATACAAAATTAGACAAAGATCGGCGAAAATACGAAAAAGTGGAAATATTTAAAACATCAATACAGTTACAACTCGACTCCTGCTCCGATGTTTCTATAATAAACCTGAATACGTGGAAAAAGTTGGGAAAACCGGCCATGATAAAAACTAGTAAAGCAGCCCGGACGGTAACTGGTGGTGGTATAAAATTTGAAGGAGAAGTTGTCCTCCCGATAAAATTGAAAGGGATTTCGAAGAAATTAAAAATATTCGTACTAAAAAATAGTGAAAATCTGTTTGGAATAGATTTAATTGAGAAATTCGGACTATAGGATAAGCCAATCAATACATTCTGTAAAAAATTAGAATGTTCTTCTCCAACAACAGTAAATATAAAAGACGATTTAAAAGACTTATTTCCTGAGGCATTCACGACTAACTTGAGTCGCTGCAATAAATTCAAGGCCTCGTTTGAACTTAAAGAAAACGCCAGCCCAATTTTTAGAAAAAAGCGAAATGTTCCGTTCGCTGGGTTGGAAAAGATTGATAAAGAATTAAATAGATTGGAACAGACGGGAATTCTGAATAAATGTCCTCCTAAACGCCTTCATTGAAACAACGAAATGGTCCGGAAAATGAAGAAAGATAATTCCAGTCAGAACACAAGCCATGGGTTAAGGGGTCAATACGTTTCCTGAGAGAAGAAGGAGACACACAGTACACCCAACATCTCAGGTATGCTTTTCTTATTATAGACCCTAATGACAGCCATCTACATATCTCCCAGGACCGCTTTACGACATTTACTACAACACGTCTGTCGCTCCCACCTCAGTGACTGGCTGATACTTGTATAAATGGTACCGTGGCCGGGTTATATTGTTTCCCATCAATAATTAATTTCGACCCTTGAACCCACGACACAACCAAAAATAATGACCACTAGACGAGTTGAATTAAAAATGGTCTGTAAAACCGGGGAAAAAATTTAATATTTCAGGCAATTTTTTTAAACCAGTACAAACATGCACGAAAAAAAATGCACTCAATAAGAAAATTCAGAACTTAAAAAAAAAATTGTCAACAGTTACAAAAAGATCGATTAAAGAAAAGACTATTGGAAAAGTACCCTTTAAAAATATAAGAAATGTGTCCTACACAGAGAAAAAAACAGACGAAAAAGTGTCGCTAGAATATGCAATATCTCTTACTTTCCCACGCTTTCTCTCTGTCTGTTTCTCTCAAGATATTCATCTATATGTCTGTATATCTATACATCTTGTTATTACACGAAAGAAAAAGAAATAAATCCTTGATACACGAAGCTCGAAAAATAAATTTAAAAGAGAAAAAAAGGAAAGAATGAAAGGATACCTAACATTTTTTTTATCTGATCTTTATTTCATGTTTATAAAAAATATAGGACTTTTTAAAAAAATAGCTTTTGATGTGCAAATGTAAGAACCCTGTAGAATGTTAATGACTTTTTCAGTTTGGATTTGATAAAATGGAACTCTTATTCCCCACTGTTTTTCACAAGCAGTTGATATATCTTTTTCAGGTTAGGTAACAATTAACGCTGAAACATACGGGGACTTTTTGATTTGATAATGTTTTTTATTGATTTGTTTGTCTCTTAAAATAGGAAAAGAAAACATTTAGATTACATAATATGAAGTTTTCCTGTGTGAGCGCCTTAAAAAATTGATAAAAACAAAATGTTCTCTGTTTTGTTATTTTTTAAACTGTAGAACTGTTTACGTCTACCTATCACTGATTTGTTTAAAACAATAGCACATATATAAAAGTGAGTTGGCGGGCCGGTTTGGCCTCACCTTTATAAGTGAGGAGGGTGTTGGAACAATGCTAACTCCCTCTGTTTCTCTCTTTTCTCTCTCCACCTCTCGTGTTGTCTATCATTCTTTCACTCTCTGTAAGTTATTTAGGACGAGATAGTGACTTTTAAAATTGTCGAAGATATTTTTGTTATTACGTAATGGTGGTATGAGGGTGCTGCGGTGTATAATGACACCGTTCTGTCTCTATCCCCTTCTCTCCCCCCTCATTCCCTTTCCCTACTCATGGATTTTAGTTTTTGTATAGCTAAACCCCCATCGCTTGTTGCAAAATAACATATCATAACGAATTAACTTGTCTTTTAATAATTTATTTAACAAGTTTAATGAACCAAATTACTTTTTAAGAATCAATTACATAAATTTAAATGTACGCTGAATTTTAAAAATAATAATTACGAAATGAAAAACAAATTGGGATGTCTCTGAATTTCATTGTGAAGAGTAAATTGATTCAAAATGAATTTTCTATGATCTTTTAGGAAGATTAATTTTAATAATGAACCAAATGTTTGGAATAATTTTTGGATTTAATTGTGAAAAATAGGTTGATTCGAAATGTAGGATCTTTTGAGAAGATTGTTTTAAAATAATAAATGAGTTACTTTGGAAAGAAGTTAACAAACATGAATTCGGATTTTTTTAATGGTCATTTGGGAAGGAAACATTGATTTTAACGATGTACCAAAATACTTGAAACAATTTTTACATTTTGGAATGAAATTTTAATGATCTTTTTTAAGAAAATAAATTGTTAACACCCTATTTCTTTTATTTAATGTATACCAGGTTTCTGAATTGTTCATTTTTTTGAATTTCTTTTTATCTAATTGAGTAGACTAACTCATGAATGCTGACTGCCCTTCTTAATTAATTCTTTATATAATGAATAAATACTCCGTGGTGCATAGATTTTATTAGTCGTTCGGGGGCAGACTCCAGAATTAAATTGAATTAGCACTTCTGAAGAACGAGGTTTTATTAAATCCATATAGGTCGGCGTGGTGAGGTCAGGTAATCCCGACTTATTTAAAATGCATTATACTGGTTGCTGAAGACAGCGTAAGTCCAGTTACTCAAGTAATAACTTGTAATACATATAGGTAGGCGTGATGAGGTCACTTTACCCCGACTTGGTTAAACTACATTGTACTGGTTGCTGAAGGGATCGTAAATCCAGTAATGGAAATAAAGCGATGCAGACGATATATATTAAAAAAAACGTATAGGTCGGCGTAGAATCATGCTTAGTGAAATACGTATAAGTCGGCGTGATGATGTTAAAAGTATTATACTAGTTGCTTAAGAGAGCATAACTCCAGTAACTGAAATCATGAGGTCATTGCCTCGATGGAGGGCGAGGATAATTACCCTTTCTGGTATTTGAAGCAGTCTACCAGTGGCCTGGAAGAAAACAATACTTGTTTCACTGAGTTTCTCACGGAAAGTAGAGCATGGGAGCATTGATCACTGAGGCCGGCTGGTGCATCATCAACGGAAAATTAGGGACGTCTGAAATTTATGAATGCTCATAAATTTCGGATTGCATAGGGAGGGATGTGGCACTATTTCTTTCTGCTACTGTTTCTAACACACTCTGCGGCATGGCCGAGTGGTTATTTGGCCATGTGCGTAGAGATACAAAGAAACGCCTTCCAATATTCCCCTTTCCTAGAGCTCTCCCTTTTTTCTGCTCAGGCCGTCATGAGCTGAGCACCATAACCTTTGTCTCTCCGTAAACGAGGGGGGCACCCTTCCCTAAAAACTAGTTAGGTTAGTTAGCTTTGAAAAGTTTTAAATTGTGAAAGTTTTTTTGTAATATATTGAATCTCTAATGTAAAATAAAATAGTTAGGTACGTTCCATATATATTACAATTGTGTTGTGTTTTGTTTTTCTTGTGTCTGTCATAAATGCCTTCATAAACGCCTTCATTGAAACAACGAAATGGTCCGGAAAATGAAGAAATAAAATTCCGGTCAGAACGTCACCAAGGGTGAATAGGTCACGAAGTTTCCTGGGAAAAGAAAGAACAACACATCACATCGAACAACTCAGGTATGCTTTTCTTATAGGCACTAATGACGGCCATCTTTATATCTTCCCTTGCCGCTTTAAGACATTTACTATAATAAATCTGTCGGTCACACCTCAGTGACCGGCTGATGGTGGTATACATACACATCGAAACACCCGGGCAACGCCGGGTTTAAATGCTAGTATATCTGTAAAAGTGAACGTGTATGTCTCTCTGTCTCTGTGTGTGTCTGTGTACATTTCCCTACGCAATAACTCTGTCAATTTTCAGTCTACAGACTAGAAATTTGAGATACAGGGTACTGAAATTTGGAAAAAATCTATGTGATCGGTTGTCGGCCCAAAATTTCGCTGTTAAAGGGTAAAAGTTCACCGATTTTACCTTTGAGAACTCCACCAAACTCCTCCGCCAATTATTGGTCTAAGCACGTGTAATTTTAGAAACAAGTTCTTTAGACATGGATCTAATTTAATAACTTTATTTGAGCTAGAAACTATATTTGTAAACGGGTGATAATAAGTGTCATTTTGTTTATAAATTGACCTCAGCGGTCTTAACCAAATTACTCAGACATTGTCTGTTCTAACCATTTGAAATTTTACATACTGGTTATTCAAATATTGAGAAGCTTTTTAATTAGCTTGTGGCGAAAATTTAAGCTATCAATATATTAATGTATTTATGTATGTTTGCATGTGTGCCTAATACTTTCGACAGAGGCGACGGATTTTCACAAGGTCAGTATCGTTTGAAGCACGACCCTTTTGACGAAAAATACTGAACACTTGTCTAAAAACATTAATTTCTTCATCCTCAACGGAGCACTTTTCTACAGTAAGGATCGCTTTTTTTATTTTAGAAGGTCATGCCTTCTTTTCGATTGTCTAGCCTTTATTTAAACCTACACCCCTCCTGGTTCGACGGGCTTGTAACATCGATGACGTCAGGTTTTTCCCGTTGTTTTCCTCCTTCCCGGGGTGGGTTCGAGCCTGCCTTCTTACTACTACTTTTTATTTTGCTCAACATACACCTGCAAACACTCAGACGAGAAATACCGAAAAAAATCACTAAAAACATTAATTCCTTCACCCTCAACTGGACACTTTTCTATAGGGAGTGGTTGCTTTTCTCGCCGATATTTTCGAAAGTCATCAGCTCTTTTCGATTGTCTAGTCTTAATTTAAACCTATGCCACTTCCGCTTTGACGGTGGGCGTAACAGACAAAACGTCACGTTTTTTCACGTTCCTTTCCTCCATCGCAGAACGGGTTCGAGCCTGCCTTCCTACTACCTCCTCCTTTGCTTAATACTCTACTCCAAACATCCGAGCAACGCCGGACCCCATACTAGTTTCAAATTAATGTGGAAGTCTATAATATATATTGGATAAGAAATTGACTGTATAATAAATATTAAATCTGAAGAAGTTAAAACATACAATTTATACGTTTTTATCGACTTAACAACGCCGTGAGCTCTACCTTTAAAGTATAGAAAATATACATGTATGTATATATATATATATATATATATATATATATATATATATATATATATATATATATATATATACATAAACTTTAATATTTTTACTACATGTATATATCACGAAATAGCAAATTATATATATATATATATATATATGATGTATTATGCTATATTATATTATGTAAATATCAATTGGCTACACTTACGAATATTTCTATATAAACAATAACAGGTATTTGTCAGGAATATGTCTAGCTTCTTTTGCATATTATGTCTTCTACTGTCGTTTTTGCACAATATATACAGGCGGTGAGACATAACTTAGTTACATACCCAAAAGTTACACACACACACACCTGCACACACATAATCAGCAAAATAAGGAACAACAATGAACAAGCTTCAAACGAAAATATACCAAACAGAAAATGCAATTGCAGAATACCTGAAAATTATCCGTTGGATGGGAAATGTTTAACCTCGGAAATAGTGTATACATGCGAGATAAAAACCGATAACACTAAGAAGATATTTCTGGGAGCAATGCGAACAGTATTTAAGGACAAATACAGAAATCACATAGTATCATTTAAAAAGGAACCTGGGATATAAACTAATAGATATGGCATAAACGACAGCAAGGGGGTGGGCACAAAAATAAGCATTACAAATGAAAACAAAAAGCGAAACACAACTGCATTAGGTGATTGCATTAGGAAAATTAACAGAAATAATGAGAATTTTGAATTAAAATGGGCGGTAGTGAACAGGGAGAGGACGTACAGCCCTGGGAAATCAAAAATGTGCAACCTATGTTTATTGAAAGCCTACTACATTGTGAATTCCAAAGAGGAAATTTTGAATAAAAGACTTGATGCTATACAGAGATGCCTTCATAGAAATAGATTTCTGCTATCACGCCTTAAATCTAACCGAGGCATAACCCTTCTACAACAATAAGGATCATCGGATGCCAGGATTAAATTTTAATGTAGAGTTAAATAGGTATACCCCTTACAATATAAATGAATGATCCAAATCTTACATGCGAATATAGATTACTTTCTTCTTAACCGGGTGAGAAATATAAATATATTATATAGGTTATCAAGGAATGGATTTTTTCCATAACGGCAATCATTCTTGTATTCAGTCGTAGCAGTATTAACGGTAAAATAAGTAACACCCTCTTCAAATCAATAAAACAACTCAATAATTAATCTAGTTATTATTTAAAATTAAATTAGCAACTTGGGGACTGTTAATCTATCTAAGTATTAATTCAATTGATTTTGTCATCTGACACCCTAGGTTGGTAGACTCCATGCTAACTTACTTATTCTCCTACTTCACTCCATGGTCTAAGTGTTTTTAACCCATAAATGCAGGCATAGGCATCGTGCCACTTGGACCATGGGTGGTTTTGCTCCCAGAATAATAATTAGAGGACATATAATAATCTATTTATTTAGCCCAAGAACACAACACATGAATTATATGACAGGAGCAGCATAAGTGATTAATAACAGATGCGGGTTAAACGCAACCTATTCCTTTAGAGCAACAGCTTAACTTATGTACTTGATTTGCTAAATAAAATTGTCGTACGTTCTGGACCAATCTGATTTAATTATTTATTATATCATAGTCGCCTCCAAGAAATCAATGAACCGAAAACACAAACGCCATGAATTACCTCCCTTTAACCATTTAAGAAACAACATCGACCCAGGTTCAAAGAAAATTAACTAGCAGTAGTTAACAACTTAAGTTGATTATCTCCCTTCTAATCTTCCTAAGCAACGACATAACAACATGTCTCAAGTAAAATAACTATGAATCTTCAGGCAGTAAATAGTTTAGAACACTTCACTTGTCCTACCAAGTGTATATGTATTTAATACACCCATTTTACTTTATTCTCATATTCAATCAAATTCTAAACCGGAAATTGTATTATATCCATGTACCTATAGAAGGATAATATATAAACATTACTTACCACTAATACGAAACTAAAACTAACCGTAACATCTTTACAAGGTTTTTACGGTCATAATATAAATATAGATATCAAACTTTTAAAACATATTTTTACAAAAAGCAAATCATTGGGAAATGAAGTAATTTAGGAACCCAACAAATGGGATATATTTTTAAAAAAATGTTTCCTTTTTTTAAATGGCTTAGGGCTCCCCGTAAATACTTTAAATAATTCCGTTCTTAAATAAGGATACGAAAATAAGGCGATATTTTTATACTGAAATGGGCTTTTTCAGTAACCACAACCGGCGTAAATGTTTCTCGCATGCCTTTTCCGTTAGGGACCGCCTCCGCCTTTTTTCTTTCTATTAAAAAAAATGCTACATTTCCCAAGGTGTGTTTATTAATAAAGTATGGCGAAATGCTGGTTTTTGAAAATTTTCAAACGATATAATGCTTGGAATTGTCGAACTAGACATTGAAACAATTGTAACGTAAAATAAAATACACTTTTTGTTGCCATCAACACCTTGTCTTGAAGTCTTAATTTTGCACACACAGTATCTATCTATTATCTATCTATCTATATATATATATATATATATATATATATATATATATATATAGAGAGAGAGAGAGAGAGAGAGAGAGATAGATAAATAGATAGATAGATAGATGGATATATTTTAATCCATTTAAGATATGCCTTTATCGTGTACAATTGAATTATTCCGAAATGAACGCATTATCTTCATTGCTTATTTATTGTGGTTACATTCAATTTAATAACCTATGATCGCATTCCGGTTTTAAAAGTCTACATGTAACATATAAAATGGTATTGTAGCCAAAGTCTATTATTGTTAGAATTGGTTATTGTATGAGAATCACTATTATTTTTTAATGTAAAACTAAAAAATTGTTCTTACATGAGATCTCACTACTGATGCAATTCTCTATCTACATGAAAGCCAAGTACGTCCAAGGATGGAATACTATTGCCATATCTGGTCAGCAACTGCTAAAATAGCCTATCCTGCCTTGACAGAGTACAAAATAGACTTCGTGGCTTAGTGGGGCCTGCTCTTTTCTCTACCCTGCAACCTCTCTCCCACAGAAGAGACGTTGCGAGCCTATCCTTGTTTTATCGTTATTTCCATGGCAGGTGCTCGTCTGAACTCCAATTGCTGGTCCCCCTCGCCAATGTAGCTGAATTCACTGTGAAAAATCTCTCCCACTCTATATATGTGCCTAAATCAAAACGTGGATTCCATGAACAAATATTCTTTATTAGAACTGCACGCCTGTGGAACTTTGTTCCGTCTGCCTTCTTCCCACCGGACTACAACTTGGATGTCTTCAAGTCCAACGTTAACAAATTCCTAATGAACCACCCCCTTAAGTAAATACTTCATCAAATCTCCACACTAACGTAATGTACTTGCAATAACTCTTATCCCTGAGTGGCTTCCGGGTCTTGATAAGTGGTGATCACTGTGTAAAAAAAAAAGATCACTCCATCGAGACATGAATTTCAAATATTATAAGACTAAATAAAGATGCGATAACAGATTAGTACAGGATAGATCTATAAATGTCGTTTAATGTTGCTTATTATATCTATACTAGCGGGGGTACCCGGCGTTGACCGAGTGTTTGTTTTCCGGGACGGGGGGGAGTTTTAAAAATGTTATGGTAGGTAAGTAGGAAGGATCAAACCCGGAGTCATGAGTAAAAGTAGGAAAATAAAGTGTGAAAAAAAAACATCTGCAACGTTAACACTTCGGTCACCAAGAAAAGTCCATTCCAGTTGTTTAGGAAAAAAAAAAACGACTACGGTAGGTCGGAGCGAACGTGAAAATATAATGTGAATTGTCCAGCACGCTAACCACTATGCCACAGAGCACTGCAGCTTAGTTTAGTGATTTTTAATAACTTTACATGAAAGAACTACGAAGCCCCTTGTGAACGATCCCCAATCGGTGTTAAGTGGTTGCAGGGGGAGGAGGAATTTATTAGAGAGAAAATATTTTACCACTTCCATTGATCTTAACCGATTTTGGCGGTGACTTCTCAGCAGAAAAAGTATAGAAATCTAAGATTATCGAGGAATTTGAGAAATAATAAGCCTATAGCACACCTCAGATATTGTTCTGCCGTTTGTGCATATTATATTTGCATGAAATATCTTGATTTTTAATCCTATTAATGTCAAAATCCGACGGGAAAAAATGAGTTCATTTTATTTATATAGAGAAGAGATAATTATAAAACTCAAATGGCGTTGTAACGAGTGATTTAACCCACTTTCCGGTTTACGACATCCGGTTGCGCATGCGCGGATAAATATTACCCCATAATTACGTACCCAAATAATACAAATAGCTTCTTTTGCAGATTTTGACCTGCGCACTGAAATATTTACGTTATTATTTCGAAATAATTATTTAACATGGGGAGAGTGGGGTGTTTTGCAACTATTCTTCATTACAACTATACTGTCGCTATTCTATTACAACGACACAACTTTAACCCGTTGACACACATAAGAACACTTGTAGTAAAGCCAAGAAAACTACTACTACTACTACTACTCTCCATCCGTTTCTTTTTCTTTCTTCCTTCTTTTTTATTCCTTGTTTACATTTCTAGATACCAAATAGTTGTGTGTTTTATTTTATTTTATTTATTTACAGTTTACTTTTCTGCTTCAGATTTTATTAATTATTTTTTTTTAGATTTTTATTTCTATAACTTGGTTGAAGTATTCCAATATTGGGTTTTTATTCTTATATTTCTCATCGGTAGGTTCATGTGCGTTTTGCTGCTAAATGACTTTCATTGGCGTTCGATTCGTAGGAAAATCATGTTTAATTTTCGATTTTTGAGCGATTATTCGGAAAAATCGATTACTTTACACGAATAGGGAGACTATTCTTTTTCATGTTTCAGTGATCCGTCCGTGATTTTTTTTATTTTAATATACTTTCATGGAAATGTTTCTGTTATGCCAAAAAACCTCAACTATTTTCTTTACGTCCTAAGTGTCATACAGGAATTCCATAGCTAATAGAACATAGTGACCCACGGGTAACGGGTAGTCTAGTATATATATATATATATATATATATTATATATATATATATATATATATATATATATATATATATATATATATATACACATACACAATTTTAAACTGTGGAACTTATTTAGTTTTTCATTCGTTATTTAAGGCCGTAGAGAATAATTGCAGCAACGAGTTTTGAAGCATATCCAAAACCTAATGTCAGTTTACGTGTTCAATTTCATTAGAGATTGTAAATTTCTGCCTATAATGAAGGTGATTTTTAATCAATCTTTGTTCATATGCATATCGCAATTATATATGTCGTTTAGTAATTGCTAAGTCAGTTTGTGTTAAATGGTTGCTGTCCGTAAAAAGCAACTGAAGTTTCTGTATTTTTGTGTTTACACACAAGGATATCTATCAATAAGAGAAAATATATAGTTATTTAAATTATATGATAAATAATGGCGCGTGTTAATCGATAGTGGTGTTTTCGTTAATACGTTGTTTGTAAGGAACTTATAATTTAAATCTCATAATGTTACATGATAAGGGCTGTCTCCTTTTCATGTAAGTATAAAAGTAGAGAGATTAGTTAAAATGAAAATAAAGTGAGAGAAAGCAGAAATCGAACCCTGGACATAAGTTTTAAAGAACAATAGGTTTAAATGGAATGTCACGTAAATTGTTAATTCTGATGAAATAAATATTAAACTATTCAATTGTTAGAAAGAATGTGGATAATAAAATATGGGTTAAATATATTAGATATGTAGGTTGAATTCCTTTGTAAAAACATCAAAGAAAAAATAGGTTATTGGGAAATCATACTGTTCGGGAAACGTGCAAAGTCGCGCATGTTGGTGACACGTGAATTTTGCTCACGAGGCAGGACATGTATATATTTCTCAATATAGGAAGTGAGAGTTAGTTAGTTAGTTGGTCAGAGAGACAATCAGTGAGAAACTCAGAGAGGGTCTAGGAATTCGAACGTCTAGGAAGCGAGACGATCACTTTGAAACTAAAATGTGAAACTTTGAATTCTTGGTGAGAAAACCACGGCCGGTCGTGACGAAATAAATTCATCATGTGTTTTGTGATAAAGCTCATCTTTATGTTTGTGATTCTTACAAAAATGTAAAGTGAAAATTGTATTATATATGTGTGTTATAAAATGTCATTACATACACGTCTCGAAATCTCATGTTTACACAATGTCTGAACAGTGAACACTATCTTATAATTCTAAGAGCTTTCTTCTTCTACACGTCTAAGGAATTAACATTTAAAATATAGGAATCGTAATAACATGAACAATCTCTCATAACATGAACAATCTCTCTAAGTCTCTTACAACAACATCTCTTTATCTCTAAGTCTCTCTTTTAATGAAACCTCTATATGTAACAATAATTCTCCAAAATGTAAATTCATTGTATTCGACATAATTTAAAATATCCAATTTAACAGGGCGCTGAAGGTGATGAAAGCGAACCAAGATGGGGAGGGTGGGCGCAACGAATTGAGACGATCAGAAATACGTCTAACCCGCACCTATCAAGTCTTTGTTGGTATGGTAAAAACATCAAGTTGAAGTCTATTACAGAAAGTCGACATGCGGATAGAAAATGCGGCTTTCCGCTGGTTTAGTCAAAATATCCGATGAAACAGCTTCAGCTCCCGTCCTCTTAGTCCACGTTCGAGTGCCGAGGTGAAAATATGCTCCCGAGGGAGGTCGTAATGGCTATAAGGAATGGTATAACATTAAAATAGGTCGCCTCAAAATCTTCGCCGCTCCAGAAAACAGTTCAATAGACGCGGACGTGGCTCGAAAAAGTCACGAACACCTTGCACCGACCGGATAGACTTGCTCAATATATTGAATGTTATGAACGCGGTATAGAGATAAGGTCTGGATGGCATACTCCAACACACGTCGGACGAGCGATCCGTATATAGGGATGAAGATCTCCGGATGGAGGTTGGCGAATGAGCGCTTCATGAGAAAAAAAAGGAAGTTCTTGTGTTATCAGCAGCATTAATAATGTGAAACAAAATCTTGAAGGTAGAACCAACAACTATCTGCCAAAAATTTTCCAAAGAGTTTTCTGCAGCACCACAAGTAATTGGAGACCCAGTAAATTGCCAGCTGCCATGTGGCTAAATTTGCCGATGTTGAGGTTGAGATCTCATTACGTGAATCTCTTGCACATAATACTATTCCTACTAATAAAACTATACTACAACTTATAATAAAAACAACGTATAAAAATACAGGGTAGCATTTTATAATCGAGTATCGGGAAATACTTTTGCATATAGAATGGCTAACAGTTTGTCAGAATATACATATACTGAATATTAATACTAGCAATTTATAACTACTATTAATAGTACTAAACATATATTTTTTAAGTCGATTACGAACTATAAATCTATTGATATCAACTGTAGATTTAATATAACTCATTTTCCATGCAATGAAAGATATTAAATAATCAAGTAAACTCATAACGTGTTTTATTATTGGTTCTCATAAATAGGAGTACATATAAAAGGTGGCGGGTACAGGTAATACAAATTCATGGAATACAGAGGGCACGATGTTTATGATGAGGGAGAAATGTATACAGTTCTGGGATGCGACTTGGGGGGACTTCATAAATAACAGTTTTATAACACAGATAGAATGGTACTAACATTTATATATATTACATCATGGCGACGATGTGAAATTCTTGGAGGTTTCATATTACATACGGACTGGGCGATATATGAAGCAGGGTTTTAACACAGAGTATTTGAGATACACTTCGAATGGTTACACAAGGTTCATTATAATATAATATACCCACTTTCTTTTCGTTCGTTATGTAGAATGACACAAGACAACAGTTACAATGTAATGATGACTCCTTTATTAATCTGATCGGCCGGTCGATGACGTCAGGAATTCCGCTTGTATCAACGTGGTTAATCTTCTACCCTTCTAAGGAACTCTCCTCCCTAACTAGCTATCTCAGCTCTTCTGGACAACGGGCCGACTCACTCGCTCTCTCTCTCCCTCCTCTCTCTCTCTCTCTTTTTTCTCCCTATCTCTCTGGCTGATTGACTAAAATCCGAACCCATAGAATCTTAGATGGAGTAAATGTCCTTTGTCTATGATTTCAGAAGTGTGTTTTCAAACGTGAGTACTTTCATGTGGAGTATCATATGTTTATCCAAACACACTTTTGAAAAAAAAAGAATCCTCACCTTACCTATATTTAACCTAACATTTTAATTTGCATTGCCCATGCTTTTAACTGGCCTTTAAATATTAAGATTTCTAAAAGAATCATACAATCGATTTAATTTCTAACATTTCATTTCCTAACCCTGCCAACAGAGTACCATGTCAGGCTTATCCTAATCTTATTTTAACTTATCTGGTATTATTTTTATTTACATGGAAGTGGGACAGTCCTTTACCATGTAAAAAAAGCACACAGAGAATGCGTTGACATATGTGCTAAAATCAACGTAATAATAACTGACGGTGCCTATTAGATTCACTTTCACATTTTGTAGAATTTAAAATCTCCAGTATATTGGCAATAATAATTTCTGAACTGAATTTGATATTACAAATTATTTTAAATCGATTGTATTAATATTTTTACAAGCTAATGTAAGAAAAAGTCAAATTTCATTCATCTCTAGTTTGTCTACCAAATCCTAGGCAAGTAATCACATATATAATATGTTCTTCTTCTCTTTTTCTTCTTCTCTTTTTCTTCTTCTTCTTCTTCTTCTTCTTCTTCTTCTTATTCTTATTCTTATTCTTTTTGTTATTATTTCTTTGATTTTAGCTAAATATGTTATTTATCATTCGAGGAGTTGCAACCGTTTCGTATAAATAAACAGTTGGTCATTCCCCTTAAAATAACCTTTGCTCTGCTCAATGACCTTTTCTCGCTTAGAGTCTAAAAATATGTCACTCCGGAATTAACTTTGCTTAAGAAGACAAAACTTTTAAATACTTGCAGGAAAAGGCACACAATTGTTGGAAGCAATGAATAATTTATAACGTAAATCATAGAATACAAAAGTGTTTGATTATTTTTTTTATTTTAAATTTATTGTTTGACAGCGCGTGTCAACTATACTGAAAAGAATACCTAGGAATTTAGATAAGGATCATCAGTAAGAACTGTCACTTTGCGGCCACGAGAATACTTTCGGTTATTTACAGAAGAATGGGAGGTCGAACAAGTGCTTATATATATATATATATATATATATATATATATAGAGAGAGAGAGAGAGAGAGAGAGAGAAAGAGAGAGAGAAAGAGAGAGAGACTTGCTATACCAAACTTCTCCTTGCTTTGTTTCAGTGTGCTTAATCGCAAAATAAAACAAGAAAGATAATTTTGCTTATATCTTAAATAGGAAATACTTTTAACCATACAATATGTTGCAATTTGACAAAAAAAAAAAAATACCGGAAATAAAAAGAGTTGATGTAAATAAGGAACGAACGCAAGTTAGTACAAAACGAAATACGAAACTATATACAAATATGTTGTTTAATATAACTATTTCATTTAAACCACTTAGTGGGTTACAATAATTAATATATTATTTCAAAACGATTACTTTCATAGAAATGTAAGAAAATACATTTATTTGCTTTTGTTTTTCCACTTGAAACATTAAGAAAATAGCATACTGTTTTTTAAAGATTTGTAAAGGAAGTTATTTTTGTTTTAATAATAAAAGAACACACTTTTATTTTTTACATTCGCTTAAGTGAGTTTGCTTTATTACTTGTGCGATCACGAAAAACATTAAAAAAATATAAATAGTATTTTATTTTTTTACATTTTAATGAATAAGTCCGCTTAAATTACAATATGAAATAAAACCGAAGTGATGAAATGGAGCGTTTCTCTTTAGATTGGTGTTATGTATTATGGTGGTTGTTTATGTTCTGTATTTGCAACCACTGTGTCTATTTCAGTCACCTATAATTTGGGATTGTTTTATTTTTATCTGGTTATAGGGAATTCAACTACTATAAACAGTTGAAGGAGTTAGGAATGTACACCGTCGAAAATTCTGAGAGTAGCACTGAATGTGCAACATAGAATTGACCATTATTTTAAGTTAAGATTATAACTCAGCCTTGTAAAATTATGACAACAAATATTTTTTAACTCTGTGACACTAAACACATTTATTCTATTTTACTATATATATATATATATATATATATATATATATATCGTAGACGACGAAACACGTGTTAGTGGATAATTACATTTTAAAAATAGTGTATATACCGTTCCATATGTGGGGGTACCAAATTGGTTAAAAGGAGAATTATTCCCAACTCGCATTTAGGTATAATGCACTTGCGTAAATAATTGAATTCATTCAAAACATATCGCTAAAACAAAAACAAAACAACATCTAAGTAGATAAATAGATCGCGATATATCCAGACAGTTGGCGAGATGGTCCATGGGTAAGGGGTTAGGCTCATTACCTTTGGATACAGCCACTCCGATGAGTCGTAGACGACGAAACACGTGTCAGTGGATAATTACATTTTAAAAATAATATATATATATATATATATATATATATATATATATATATATATATATATATATATATATATATATATATATATTATATTTTCACCCCAAACAAGGCAAATTGCCACTTTGGTGTAGGGGGCTACTATCAGGGGCAAAAACTACTGGGGTACTATGTAGGTATTTGGGCAGCAAGGTGTCGGTTCACGTTACACTTGAACTTCTGCACGTCAGTACTGTTGGGGAAGTAGGGACCTGGAATGGAATTCCAGAGTCTAGCGGTTCTGGGGAAGAAACTATTGGAGTAAAAAGATCTTTTACATCTAGGGATCTCTACAGTGTGGGGGTGGGATTTAGCAGCCTGTCGGGTTTGTCGAGGGTGCACACATCGTGGGGGCACAAGTGATTGCAGTTCGTCAGAGCATTCACCACTAAAATACTTGTAGAAAAAACAGAGGGATGCAACATTTCGTCGATGTGACAGAGGCTGAAGCTTAGATGTCAGTTCAGGGCCTATCAGGTTTGCGACTCTCTTTTGAACCTTGTCAAGGAGCGAGAGACTAGTAGCAGATGCACCAGCCCAGATGTGGCAGCAATACTCCATACATGGGCGAATGGTGGCCTTATAGATGTACAGGATACTTTCGGGTGTTAGTAGTTTTCTAGCACGGTAGAGAGAGCCCACCTTTCTTGCAGCGGCCCTAGCAATTCCTTCAATGTAATTGTTCCAACTCATGTTTCCTGTGAACGTTAGGCCAAGGAGTTTGAAAGATGGACTCTCACATAAAGAGTCGTTGGCCATTGCTATGGGTGGTAGAGAGAGTTTCTTGTAATTATTGAATGAAACTAGTTTAGTCTTGGCAGCATTGAACGCGACCAACCACTTTGGTCCCCAGTCCACTACAGATTGGAGGTCTTCCTCTAGTGTTTCTGCCATTTCTTTAGAAATGTGTTCATTCGTCTTCCTGTCGTGCCTGCCATAGAGTGTAGTGTCATCAGCATATATACCCATCTCAGAGGCAATGTTTTCGGGGAGGTCATTTATGAATATCAGGAACAATAGAGGTCCAAGGATAGAACCCTGGGGCACCCCCGCATTTATATCATATTGTTTAGATGTACGACCGTCGAGGATAACTTGGATTTTTCTCTTATCTAAGAAGGATTTAATTATGTTAACTATTCTACCAGTGATACCGTATGATCTGATTTTACTGAGGAGACCCTCATGCCATACCCTGTCAAAAGCCTCAGATATATCTAGAGATACCGCTCTGCCCTCCTCCGCGTTGTCCAGTGAATGGTATATACGTTCAGAGATCACAGTTAGGATGTCTTCTGTGGAACGGGCTTGTCTAAATCCATATTGTTTGTCAGTCAGTAGTTTAGCAACTGTAAGATGATGGACTAGAGCATGGTTCATTATGGTCTCAAATATTTTGTGCAAAAAGTGGGAGGAGGCTAATGGGGCGATAATTTGATGGGTCTGTCCTGTCGCCAGAATTCTTGATTACTGGTACAACAGAAGCAGTTTTCCAACAGACCGGAAAGCAAGCTTCATTAAGGCATTTGTTGTAGAGTTTGGAGAGAACTAAAGCTACTTCGGCTGAGCACTTTTTTAATAGCACAGCTGGGATAAGATCGGGTCCACATGCTTTTGAGGTATCAAGGTTTTTTTTTGATAGCATGCACCTGAGCAGGGGTGGTTTTCAGATCGTCTAGTGTGGCGTCTGTCCGCATAGGAAAGTCAGGTAGGGGGTGGTTGGAAGGGTCCAGTGTGGAGTTTGAGGCAAACCGACTGGCAAGCATGTTAGCCTTGTCGGTTGCTGAGGAGACAACCTCGTGATTGTTGGTTAGTGGGGGAATTGTTGATTGCCCATTATTTACTACACTGTTGTAGATTTTCCAGAAGTCACGAGTTCCTAGTTTTGTGCTTCGATGCGCTTTTTAGTGGTTTCCGTAAATTCTCTCTTAGCTGTCGCTATTTCTTTCTTAACGTTATTTCTAGCTTCTATATACTTCAATCTGTTTGAACTGGACTTATGTCGGTTAAACCTACGGTATGCATGCTGCTTTTGAGCAATGGCAGTTGCACAAGTCGAAGTAAACCATTGGGGAGATTGGGGCTTACTATCAAATTTCCGCATGGGAACATGCGCTTCGATTGCAGTTTTGAACCAGTCAGTGGTCTCGTTTTCACATTGTTCAGCAGGGAGAGAGAAAATATTTTTCCATGGAGCATCTCTAATTAGTTCCCTGATGGCTTCCCAGTCAGCCTTATTATAATATCTCGTTGTTTGGAGGACTGACTCTTCAGTTTTGGGTCTAGAGTTTAAGGAGATTTCAACCATTATCACTGCATGATCAGCGTTCCCGAGTGGGCTGTGGGCCTTCGTTATGCAGTCATCGGGAACTGTGGTCAAAACCAGATCTAGAAATGATGCGTGTTGTTCTTCCTGGTCAGGGAAACGGGTTGGAAACGTAACAATTTGTCATAGGGAGTGAGATATAGCGAAACTATGGGTTGTGCTGCCCGCTGCATCTGTGTGAGTAGAGAATCCAATCCAGTTTTTGTGGTGGACATTAAAGTCACCAAACACATGTATTTGTGCGCTAGTGTCGAGGGTCAGTGCCGTGTCTATGCTGTCAGATACTTTGTTTATTATGGAGCAGTCCTGAGTTGAGGGAGAGCGGTAGAGAAAATAACAGTAGCTAATATTGTGTTGCATGTTTAGTCTAAAGCACATAAAGGCTTGATCATCTGTTCTAGTTTTGTTTCTCTAGTCAAGGGAAGGGTATTACGAATGTACACTCAAAGTCCGTGCATATGTCTGTCACAGTCCTTACGGCAGAGTGGGAGATATCCAGGCATGTTAAAGTGGTTAGAGGGAATGGAGGAGTGTAGGTTAGTCTCACTTAGTGCTAAGATATCCGGGGTATTTGTTAAGAGAAATGCTTCAACATCAGCTAAGTTAGTTCTAAGCCCACGGATATTTGTGATTGAGAGTCTCAAGGGAGGAGGCAAGTTGAATTTGTTTGCCCCTAATCCTGGTTTAAGCTTATTTTTAGATTGTACTGTCGTCATATTTTTTTATAAGAGTATCGGTAAGGGGGAGCTGAACAAGAGGTTATGCGGAGCTTCAGACATGCATCACAAGTAAGCTGACCTTTCTCCAATTAGGATTGTGGCCTCAGGAAAGCCCACCGGGGATGAGTGCAGGGTCCTTTTCCATGCGCGTCATGGCACTACAAACAACCCGATATTATTCAACTGTTGAGGGAGCAGCCGCTCTGAGCGCTACCAAAGAGTTAGGGCTCCTGTACTACCAGTCGGGAACAGCAGCCAGGAACTGTCAATCCGGTACCCTCAACCCTTTAGAAGAAGGTCAACCCAATCTAATCGCTCAGGCATATATTATACTCAAGCACTCCCAAATGTTCAGTTTTAGGGGTGGGGCGTGATGGGAATGGGGAAGAATCACTGAGATAGTGTCTCTGCGCTTGACTAATAGGCAAAGAAGGAGTATGGAAGCCGGGCGATAGACAGAGCCTATCTACTCCTTAAGCAATTTAGGTTTGCAAACCGGTGAATTTATTTGAGTCACCAGCTCTAGGAAGGTTGTCATCCAAGACTGAAGACGCCTCTCTCCCCTTTGGTTAAGTTTCAGAGTTTTCCTACTCCTAGACGGATGATCTGGGAAGACCTACTGGGTCCGTCAGCCCCGAGAGGGTTTTCTCCGCGCCTAGGTTCTAATCCAGGTATATATATATATATATATATATATATATATATATATATATATATATATATATATATATAAAATGACATTTTCTGCGTTAGAGTCGGTGTGTGTGTATCTGAGGAAATTGACCACGTCCTATATGCTTATCCTTCAGCCAACATTAATGTATGTGGAGATTTCAATGCTCACAATATAGAATGGTTAACCCACTCAAATAAAACCGTTGATGAGGTGAGCTTCTGTCACGATTTCTCCATTTCTCATGACCTCATTCAGATTGTTCACGTACCAAAGCGTGTGCCGGACACTGACGGCCAGTATATTGTCTCCCAGACCTTTTTCTCATAGCTTGCCCTGAACTATGTTCAGTTTCCGTTCTTTCTCCATTGGATATTCCGTCCACTTTTTTGTATCAATTTTGATAAAAATGTAATAAGTCCTCAGGCGTACCTGTCCATGACACAGTATCGATATTATATGGCTGACTGGGATAGCTTCCGTTCATTTATATCAAATATACCTCTGCGTTCAATGTTAAAAAATGATGGGTCTTGCTTTGTATCAGCCCTGACGGAATGCTTAATTGTAGGTATAGACCGTTTCCTACCCTCGAAATAGTTCCAACAACAACTAGTCGGGGTTCTCTCCAAAATGTTCCGCTGCCATTGTACACAGAAATCTCTTTTTCCGTTGCTTCTAACGTAATAGATGTAGTGAGACTAAAACCGAAGTAGCTGAGCAGCGGCTTGGTTTCCACCAGTTTTGTGCAAATAGCAAACAGAATCTAAACAGAAGCGTGCACGTGATTTTGCCAAGCTAATCAAACTCTTGATTCCACTAACTCAACCGGCTCTGACGGTATCTCAATTATAGTACTCAAAATACTTCAATCAGAACTTGCTCCCATACATACAAAACTGTTTAAACGTTGTATTAAGGAAAATTGCTTCCCCACTGTCTTGAAAAATCTTATCAGTATGTCCTGTATTAATCGATTAAAGTAATCGGCCGTATCCCCCTCAGTACAGGCCAAAATGTCTCCTGTGCGCGATGAGTAAGTTAAGTTGGATAAGTAGTAAACCATCTTAGTAAAATAGCGTTTCCGATCTGCTATATCTACAACAGATGTGATTACAGTTATATCTTGTAGGATTAGCCTAGATCCCGATAGAGAGAATGTTTCTATGTCAATTGCTCTTGACATTTCAAAGCTCTTTGATAGGGTATGGTATAAAAGTTTACTTCACAAGATATCTAGCTATATTCAGACATTTACGCTGACTAAGTTGTCTCAAATTCCCTATCCTCTGATTTTGAGCACGTTGTACAAGGGGGAAAGAAGTGCCTGGTTACTTTCAATGCATCTAAAACCAAGATTATATCTTTACAACAACAACGCTCAGATTCCCATCTGGCATCAATCGAAATGAAAGGTTCTCGTCATAGGATACCTCATGTTTTCACAAGCTTCTACGCCTGCCCTTTACTCCTGATCTGAAATGGAACGCATGCATCAAATCTGTTGCCACCGAAAAATAAATAAAACAGTGAGATCCTTCAATCAATCAAGTCTAACTGAAAACACTATCAATAATTCACCCAACTTTATCTGTCCCTAAACTTAAACGTAGATTCCATGAACAAAGCTTCTTACAAATAACTGCACGCCTGTGGCACTGTCTTCAATTTTCTTGCTTTCCAGCTGATTACAATATGGTTGCTTCAAGTCCAACGTAAACAACATTTTGGTGAGCCGTTCAACTTAAGTTAAAACATTTACTGAATTTCGTTACTAACGATTACTATATGGTCCAATGGACTACTGTACACTCTTCATCCATTTTCCTCTAGTGGCCACTGGGCCTTGAAAAATCGTAATGACTATGTAAAAAAATAATTATCCTTACAAAAATACTCTGTCAATTATTAATTTACAGACTCGAGTATTTAGATAAGGGCTATTTTGATTTGGAAAAAAAGCCGTTCAATCGGTTTTCGGCGAGACATTTCGCTGTAAAGGCGTAAAAGTTCAAAGTTTGGCTTTTAAAAAACTCTACCAAACTCCCTCAAGAATGTTGTATCTAAACGCATCAACTTTCAGTTGAAGGTTACTTGGACATGGCTCATGCAATTTAATTTGATTTCAGCTTAAAACAATACATGTTAAGGGGCCAAATGTTCACTAAATCAAAAAAAATGGCCACTGCAGTTTTACTAACATTACTCAGCCAACTTTTATTTTAAACATTTTAAATTTTACATAAAGGGAAAGCAGACAAAGGGCTAAATTTCCATCAGTTTCTGGCCGGAAATTTAGCGGCAGGAAGAATCACAAGTTCAAATAATATTACCTTGTGGACACTAGAAAATAGTCTTTATGTAAAATTCCAAATGTTCAGCCAAGAAATTGACATAATTTTACATAAAGAATATTCAGACATACAGCAAGCTTTGTAATCAGTTTTACGGTGCACATTTCCTGATACATATATATATATATATATATATATATATATATATATTTAAATATATATATATCTATATATCTATAAAAGTGAACGTGTCTGTGTGTATGTCTGTGTGTGTGTCTCTGTGTGCCTGTGTCTGTGTACATTTCCCTACGCAATAACGTCAAGTTTTAGTCTACACAGTCGAAATTTGATATACAGGGTACTGAGATTTGGGAAAATCGATGTGATCGGTTTTTGGCCAGAAATTTGGCAATTAAGGAGTTAATGTTCAACGATTTGACCTTTGAGAACTCTACAAAACTTCTCCGACAATTTTTGGTCTACGCACTTGAAAATTTAGATATCGGTTCTTTGGACATTGATCTAACTGAATAGTTTAATTTCAGCCAAAAAGAATAATATTTAAGGGGTTATAATAGCGGTCATATTTAAAACAAATTGAACTCTGCGTTCTCTTCAAAATTACACAGACAATTTCGGTCTAAATATTTGATTTTTTTACATATAGGGTATTCAGTGATAGGGCAAGCTTTTTCATCAGTTTGGGTCGAAAATTTTAGTTACCAAAATATAAATGTATGTATGTATGTCTGTTTGAATGTCTGCCTTAAACTTTCAATGGAGGCGGCGGATTTTACCGGTATCAGTATCGTTTAAAAGTTCGATCATTCATACGGCAAATATCGAAACACATTAATATCTTCCCTTCAACTAGGCACGTTTCTACAGATATTTTTGAGAGGTATCCTCTCTTTTACCTTGTCTAGACTTGATTTTAAAAATGTCCGTTCCGATTTTGCGGTGGTCGTAACAGAATAAACGTTAGGTTTAACCCCGTTGTTTTCCTCCTTTGCGGTACGGGTTCTAGCCTGTCTTCCTACTACCACTTTTGTTGCTCAAATTACACATAAAATATCCGGGCAACGCCGGGCTGAAAAGCTAGTATATATATATATATATATATATATATATATATAAATATATAAATATATATATAGATATATATGTATATATATATTTATATTTATAAATAAATATAAATATATATATACATATATATGTATATATATATATATATTTATATTTATAAATATATATATATAAGTATCTATTATATATATAAATATATAAATATATATAGACATATATATATATATATTTATATTTATAAATAAATATAAGTATCTATTATATATATAAAAGTGTGTCTGTGTGTGTGCCTGTGTACATTTCCCTACGCAATAACTTTGTCGATTTTTGGTCTACACACTAGAAATTTGATATACAACGTACTGAGATTTGGGAAAATCGATGTTATCATTTTTTGGTCAGAAAATTTGCGATTAAGCTGTCAAGGTTCAATGATTTGACCTTTGAGAACTCTACAAAACTCCTTCGACAATTTTGGGTCTGCGAACTTGAAAATAAAGATATTGATTCCTTGGGCATGAATCTAATTTAATAACTTGATTTGAGCAAAAACAATACATTTTAAGGGGACATAATAGGGGTCAAAGTTTAAACAAAATTGACGTTTGCGGTGTCTTCCAAATTACTCAGACAATTTCTGGTCTTAATATTTGAAATTTACATAAAGAGTATTCAGAAATAGGTCAAGCTTTTTCATCAGTTGGGATCGAAATAGTTTAGTTACCAATATATAAATGTATGTATGTATGTCTGTTTGCCTGTCTGCCTTAAACATTCAATAGAGGCGACGGATTTTACCACAATCAGTATCTTTTTAAAGTTCGACCTTTCCTACGAAAAATATCGAAAAACTGGCTAAAAACATTAATATCTTCCACTTCAACTAGGCACTTTAGTACAGGGGGGTCACTTTTTTCGACGTTTTTTTTTAAGTTATTCTCTCCTTTAGACTGTCCTAGACTTAATTTTTAAAAAAATGTCGCTTCCGGTTTGGCGGTGGTTGTAACAGCATGAATGTGTGTAAAAAAAAGAAAAACAGTCCAATACTGCATCTATTTACGTGATTATTGGAATGTAACAAATAAGTCGGTTTATAATGTATCCTATATATTTGAAATAAAAAAAAAATCCGTATTTTTTTTATATAAAATGTTCTCGTATAATTATTACGTAACATATCGAATGTAAAAAAAAAAAAAAAGAAACGGTGGAACTCCAAATCGGAATACTGGTGTTAGGAATTGAGGACGCTACGCGCTGCACCAAAGAGACGACTGCGTTAATAATCTGGTAAATTTACTAAATAAATTAATCTCTGCTACTGATCGTTCGCATTCGCACAGCGACACCAATGGGCGCTATGCTCGATGAGTTGACATTTCTTTTAAGTTTGAAGGTCTTTTTTGAATTCCTTAGCAATTGTTTTAATCAATTAAATACCTCTAATAAAATTCTGCAACCTATATGCAATCTATTGAGCTACTTCAGACCGTAAAGCAACCATCCGTATAGGAGGAGATACAATTAAAAAAAACGAAGACAGACAAACGCACATACATATTGAGATTTATATATTAGATGTTAAAATGTATAACTACGACCCTATATCTAAGACCCGATATTCATGATACGGATCATAGCACCAGTTGATTACTAGGAAGATGTTCCTAAATGAAAACATACACATGAAATTTTCACAGTAAATTGATATAAATTAAGAATAAAATACACGAGCGAAAAGAGTAAGAAGTCTTACGATATTTTTTTAAAATATTATCTATATTTCATTAATCATCCATATAAATATGAAATATATATTGTCACGTAATAACGTGGGAACACACTGAATTAATAAAACAAATCAAACAATTATTTCTCCAGTTGGAGTACGGATTATTTGCATATGTGAATTTCACTCCAAATGACCCTCTATTTTCGTCCCAAACAGTCTATTTAAGGAACTTTGAAAACGTTTTCTATTAAACATGTCAGACCGGCAGATTCATACAATTATTCAAAGTCAGAAGTAGCTTTATTTCACTTTAAATAACATATTATCGATTGTAATAAGAACAGGTGATATTTTTATTCTGAAAGTTTAATATATTATAGAAACATTGTTAAATTTTAACCATAACATAGCCCATATTTAACAGAAACAAAAATGCTTATATTTTTTTTTCGAAAGAGAAAATCATCTTTCCGGAGTTCATATGTTTACTAATTAGTAGTTTTTGTCCGACATACATTCATCTCTGCGATTTACATGCTCTTAATATGTAATCGCCTAAAAAGATAGAATCACTGTGCATTTTCGGAGAATATGGATAGAATGCAGATGCATTATTGTCTTTTACAGGATAAGTTGTAGTTTAACATTGAAGACAAAGGGAGGTGGAAAACATGTTAGTAGGAATTCGGAATTAAAAAAATAATCAACATATTGATAATTGCATGGTGCATCTTTTCTTACAGAAGGGGCATCTCAGAATAATAACAATTGACTAATCTATAGCCTATCCCTGTATATATAATACATATATATATATATATATATATATATATATATATACATATATGTGTGTGTGTATATATATATATATATATATATATATATATATGTGTGTGTGTATATATATATATATATATATATATATATATATATATATATATAGTAATTTATACAATATATATGGCGCATGAGCCTGAAGAGTCCGAGAGTGGATAAAACGCGGAATATTCAGTGTAGCTTAATCGCCATATATAACGCGGGTGATTACAGAAACATGTATGCACATATGTAGCCATTAATGTTTGTATAAATAAATTTAATACACACACACACACACACACACACATATATATATATATATATATATATATATATATATATATATATACTTATAATGACAAAAGAGGCGTATGAATGCCATTCTGTAGTAAAATACCGTAGGTTCCGAACAACAGATGACAATTATCAAAGCCAGGAAGCCACTCAGGGACAAGGGTTATTGCAAGTACATTACGTTAGTGTGGAGATTTGATGAAGTGTTTACTTAAGGGGGGTTCATAAGGAAGTTGTTAACATTGGACTTGAAGACATCCAAGTTGTAGTCCGGTGGGAAGCAGGCAGATGGAACAGAGTTCCACAGGCGTGCAGTTCCAAGAAAGAAGCTTTGTTCATGGAATCCATGTTTTAATTTAGGCACAGATATAAGGTGGTGGACATTTTTCACAGAGATTGGAGTTCAGACGAGCACCTGCCATAGAAATAACGATAAAACAAGGATAGGCTCGCAACGTCTCTTCTGTGGGGGAGAGGTTGCAGGGTAGAGAAAAGAGCAGCCCCCACTAAGCCACGAAGTCTATTTTGTATTCTGTAAAGGCAGCTTAGGCTGTTTTTAGCAGCTCTTGCCCAGATATGGCAGCAGTATTCCATCCTTGGACGCACTTATATAGACAGAGAATTGCATCAGTAGTGAGATATCTTCTTGAGCGGTAGAAGGATCCCACCATCTTTCCAGCGACCTTGGCAACAGACTTGATGTACGTGTTCCATTTCAGATCAGGAGTAAAGGCCAAACCCAGGAACTTGTCAAAACACGGGGCCTCATCCAGACAAGAGCAATCCATCACAATTGATGCCAGATGGGGATCAGAGCGTTGAGGATGTAAGGATAGGAGTTTGGTTTTGGATGCATTAAAGGTAACCAGTCACATCTTCCCTCACTGGACCACGCGCTCGAGATCAGAGGAGAGAGAATCAGAGAGAACTTTGTCATTTACAGCCTTTGATGTGTTGCCGTAGATTGTCGTGTCATCAGCATATATGTCAACGAATGATTTAAGTATGTGTTTAGGGAGGTCATTGATTTAGATCAGGAAGAGAGTTGGGCCCAGGATTGACCCCTGAGGGACTCCAGCATTTATATTGTAGGCCTCCGATTTTTGTCCATCTACCACTACTCCTATGAACCTATCGGAGAGAAATGATTTAATTATTGAGAAAACATTTCCAGTTATATCGTAGCTGGAAATCTTGTGAAGTAGACCCTTATGCCATACCTTGTCGAAGACCTTTGATATGACAAGAGCAATTTCCCTAGAAAGGAAGCCTTTGTCAAGAGATTCACTAATCCTGTGGGATATAACCGTCAACACATCTGCGGTAAATCTTGCAGAGCGGAAACAATATTGTGTGTCACTAAGAAGGTTATTCCTCCTGAGGTGGTTGACTATTCCTCTATTTAATATGGATTCCAGCAACTTACTCATAACAAACATTATTGGTCTGTACTGAGAGGGAGATGACTTATCACCTTAATTCTTAAATACAGGGCAAACTGATGAGGTCTTCCAGGGAGTCGGAAAGGCAGCGCATAAATAGTTTCGTAAGTATGGGAGCAAGTTCTGCTGAAGCTTTTTTAACACTATAATTGGGATGCCATCAGGGCCAGTTGCTTTACTGGATCTAGGTTCTTGATTAGCTTGGCGAACTCATGCTCGGATATTTGTATTTTACCTAGCTTGTTCTGTGTTATGGGCGGAAATATGGGGAGTTGATGACCTTCGTCGCATAGGGTAGAATTAGCTGCAAAGTTCATTGCAAATAGTTTGTCCTCGTCTGACGCTGATGAGATGACCTCTGGTCCATTGATAATTGTTGGGATAGAACGCACACTTCTGTTCAGGATCCTATTTGTTATTTGCCAAAACTGGTGGGATCCAAGCCGCGGATCAGCTACCTTTGATTTAACAGACTGGGCATATAGCTCTCTTGCATTTTTTATTACTCTTTTACAGTGGTTGCTGGCAGTCCTGAAAGCAGCTTTAGTCTCAGGGCATCTATTACGTTGGTAGCTATGGAAAAAGTGATTTCTGTGCGGGATAGCA
Source organism: Euprymna scolopes (assembly GCF_053919585.1). Lineage (NCBI taxonomy): Eukaryota > Metazoa > Mollusca > Cephalopoda > Sepiida > Sepiolidae > Euprymna > Euprymna scolopes. The sequence goes on from NC_136492.1 coordinate 121,806,482, forward strand.
GCAGCACATTCTGGGGAGAACCATGGCTGGCTGTTAGGTTTTTGTTAGAATTTTTTTAGATGGTATGAATTGGTCTATGCCTACAATTAACCATTCGGTCCGATCTGATACTATAGAGGACACTTCCTTTTTAAACATGGAGTGCAGAGTTAAATCAGGTATGAACGTACGGCAGCTCTCCCAGTCATTCATAGAGTATCGGTATACAGTACTGTGGAGGGGTACGTCTGGGGGCTTCGATCATATTTGAGGTTTCGGCATCATTTTCTTGCTCATATTCTTATGCATACACCGTTACCTTAAATTTCAACTAAACCCAAAGTTATGGTTTCTCCCTCCTCACTTGTCTCACTTTCTCGTTATATGAAAGTGTATATGCTGTCATTCTGGAGTTCTCAAAACCACCTTAAGTAAACAACGCTACATAGTTAACAAAAAACATGGATTTTCGGTAACATGAAATAATAAAACTGTTATATTATCATTATATATTCGTACATAGACTTATAAACACATTTTCTTGTATATTTTTTACGTTTCGTTTGTTTTATTAAATTTAAACTTTATTTCGCAGGCATTAAAAAGACTGCTTATGCAATTATATATTTACACTTTAGTATAGAATATCTGTTAGCGTTTGGGAATACTTACTAGCCAGGTGTACCCGTTGTTGCCAGGGTGTTTATAGGTGTGTGTGATGTTAAATAAAAAAGAAACCCGGGGGGGTAGGATGGAAGCCGAAGCCTTGAGGCGAAGATTTTATAATAAACTCGACCAGCCAGAATGAAGTATTTTTATAAGCGAATAAGTGAAAGATGTTTGCAAGTCGTCGAGCGTTACGACGACGACGATGACGATGTAAGCATTGTTATAAGCGATGTAAGAAAAGAAAACAATGTTTTAATTAAGCGGGGGCGTAATCAAAACATCGAAACAAAAACACAAAAAACTAACGTAAGGCAAACGAACGACGAAAACAGAATAAACACGTGAAAAATGGCTTAAATAAGCCTGTTTCGATATTAAAAGCTAAAAAAAAAAAAATCGGTAAGAATAAGCGAAGTAAAAACAAAAAACACAGGTGGGTACCCGGGTGTGTTTGGGTGTAAAAAAACAGGAAACGAACGTTACGTGAAAGATGGCTTAAATAATACAGTGTTCAATATTTAAATTTAAAAAAAAATAAAAAAAAAAAACATCTTACACAATTATTCGAACCCAAAACGTTTAGATAATGAAACAAGGTCTTAACTACCTGAGCTAAAGCGACGTATATGAAATCTGTCCGGTTTTTCAACTATTTAAATAAATCAGGCCACGACGTCATGACGTCATCTGACGCATGCTTTGTTGACCCCCCTCTTTCGAAAATTGTCGATTTCGGGGTGAAAAAGTTAACGTCTCTCTCTCTCCCTCTTCCTGTTTTCGTCTTTCTCTCTCTCTATTTGCCTCTCTCTCTCTCACTTCGTCTTGCTTACCCTAAAGAGTGTTACTAATAAAGAGAATGGCGTGTGGCTGGGTTTTTTTTGTAAAAACTTCGATTGTTAATATTTTTTGTAAGCGTATTTTTGTTTAGTTCACACTTTTAGCTTGTTATCTTTCGTTTAACTACCGTATCTAACTATTTTTAATGTGCTAATAACTTTGGTAACGTTGTCATAGCGTAGAAGTTCATAGTTTAGCTTGTGTGAGTGTTAATTCTTTTTTACCAATACCAACAATGCTATTTTTTAAATTCAGACTGTCATTACCGCTTGCTGATGTCAAGATCACGTGACATGACTCAGTGCGTTTTAAATACAAGTTGATCCCAAATAAAAAGCCCCGTATATACTTTATGTAGAAGAGTTGGCGCTCGTATTTTTTGGGGCAGTTAAAAATCGATTTAAAATATGTAATATTTAACATTAGTATGTCACTTTTTGGGGGGGCCCCTGCAGAAAATCGATCAGTCGACGCCCTTTTGATAGTCTTTTTGGGCACATTTTTACGATATTGGTCGACCGGGGGAGGAGTGCTTTACTATGAGGCGAAGTTTTTGAATTTTTGTTCCGTCAGTTAAAAGATTTTAGCAGACACACAAACATACATACATACATACATACATTTTCGCTTTTGTATATATACACTAGCGAGGGGTAAACACCGTTGACCGGGTGTTTGTAAGTGTATGTTGTGTTAAATAAAAAAGACACTGGGGGGGGAACGAAGCCGAAGCCTTGAGGCGAAGTTTGAAAATAAAATTGGCCAGCGAGAATGAAGTATTTTTATAAGCGAATAAGTGAAAGATGTTTGAAATTCGTCGAGCGTTACGACGACAACGATGACGATGTAAGCATTGTTATAAGCGAAGTAAGAAAAGAAAACAACGTTTTCATTAAGCGGGGGGTGTAATCAAAACATCGAAACAAAAACACAAAAAAAAAAACTAACGTAAGGCAAACGGACGATGAAAACAGAATAAACACGTGAAAATGGCTTAAATAAGCCTGTTTCGATATTAAAATTTTAAAAATCGGTGGGTATCCGGGTGTTTTGGGGTGTCGCTAAGAATAAGCAAAGTAAAAAAAAAAAAAACAGGGAAACGAATGTTACGTGAAAAATGGCTTAAATAATACAGGGTTTAATATTTAAATAAAAAAAATCGATAAAAAAAACCCATCTCACACAACGATTCGAACCCAAAACGTTTAGATAATGAACCAAGGCCTTAACTACCTGAGCTGAAGCGACGCATATGAAATTTGTACGGTTTGTCAACTATTTAAAATAAATCAGGTAACGACGTCATGACGTCATCTGACGCATGCGTTGTTGGAAAATTGTCGATTTCGGAGTGAAAAAGTTAACTTTTTTTCGTCTCTCTCTCTGTTTGCGTCTCTCTCTATCTGTCTGTTTGCGTCTCTTACTCTCACTTCGTCTTCCTTACCCTAAAGAGTGTTACTAAAAAAGACAATGGCGTCTGATTAATATTTTTTGTAAGCGTATTTTTGTTTAGTTCACACTTTTTGTTTAGTTCACACTTTTGGCTTGTTATATTTCGTTTAATTATATTATATTACTATTTTTAACGTGCTAATAACTTTGGTAACGCTGCCATAGCGTAGACGTTCATAGTTTAGCTTGTGTGAGGGTCAAATCCTTTTTGACCGATAACAAAAATGTTTTTTTTTTAAATTTAGACTGCCATTACAGCTTGCTGATGTAAAAATCACGTGACATGACTCAGCGGGTTTTAAATACAAGTTGACCCAAAATAAACGGCACCGTGTACACTTTATGTAGAAAAGTTGGCGCCCGTATTTTTTGGGGCAGTTATAAATCGATTTAAAAATATGTAATGTTTAAGATTAAAATGTTAATTTTTGGGGGGAGCACCCCTGCAGAAAATCGATCAGTGGAGGTACTTCTGATGGTAATTTTTGGCCAATTTTTCCATATTTTTCGTACGGAGGGTGGGGTTTTACTATGAGATCAAGTTCGAGAATTTTTTTCGTCGGTCAAAAGTTTTTAGGAGACACACAACATACATACATACATACATAATACATTTTCGCTTGATATATATATATATATATATATATATATATATATATATATATATATATATATATATATATATATATATATATATAGATTTGTCGGAGTTTTCTGTCATTTAGTTATTTACTTTTGGCCATGTCGTTAGTCATTCCCTCCAGTTACTGCGACATACACCCATATAAAAACAATGCAGGATTATATTTTATTTTCGTAAGAAATATAACGATAAAGTAATTCGTTTTAACTAAAATATCATTACGGACACCGGAGATAAAACTACTATTTCCTTTTGTATTGCCACGTGGTGCGCTTTCCACTACGCCCGCCGCACAAAACACATTTTAAGTTTTCTTCCCCAAAATATTTGCGTGGGTGTATTGCTTAGTAATCTCTGGGCATTAAAATTTTTTAATTTCTTTTTGCGCGCGTAATTGGGGTGTTATTTATTTATTAATTTATTATTTTTTTTAAAACGAGTAATGAATGTATTTTCAAGTATGCGTAAACGTACACTAAACAATTTCATTATATAATGAATGAATATCCGAAATCACAGTATATTATTATTATTATTATTATTATTATTATTATTATTATTATTATTATTATTATTATTATTATTATTTGATTTTTTCTAGATTCTTACACATTGGTATGTCTACGACTTAACAAAAGTCACTATATACATATGATTTGTACTCGCATTAGTTTCGTATGCTGTTAAAAATTTGTAAAAAAATATGAGCAGTTTAGTTAAAGCTTCTTCGTTTAAAACGCTTAGGATGATTATATTAAACTACAATTATATAGTTGAAGAAAGGTCAGCTAATGGTTTACTTGTGTTGCATCTCTGATACCCTGCACAACCTCTTTTCATCTAACTGAAACTCTTTAAATACATGATGACAGTACAATAAAAAATAAGCTTAAACCAAGTGTAGGGACAAACAAATCCAAATTGCCTCCTCCATTGAGGTTTGCATGCACTAACATCCGTGGGCTTAGAACTAATTAAGCTGATGTTGAAGTATTTCTCCTAACAAATACCCCGGATGTCTTAGCACTAAGCGAGACTAACCTACACTCCTCCTTCCCCTCTAACTACTTTAACATGCCTGGCTATCGCGCACTCTGCCATAAGACATGTGCACGGAATTAGTCTACATTCGTAACACCCTCCACCTGACTAGAGAAACACACCTAGAAACGCACGATCAATCCTTTATATGCTTTAGACTAAACATACAACCCAACATTAGCTACTTTTATTTTCTATACCGCTCTCCCTCGACTCAGGACTGCACCATAATAAACAAAGTCTCTGACAGCATAGACACATCACTCTCCCTCGACACTAGCGCACAAGTACATGTATTAGGTGACATTAATGTCCACCACAAAAACTGGCTTGGATTCTCTAGTAAAACAACGGGCATCACAACACATAGTTTTTGTACATCTCATTCCCTATCACATATGGTTACGTTTCCAAGCCGTGTCCCTGACCAGCAAGAACAACTATCATCACTTCTAGCTATGTTTCTGCCCACAGTTCCCGAGGATTGTACAACAAATGCTGACTGCCACTCGGGAACGCTGACCATGCAGTGATAATTGTTGAAATTACCCTAAATTCTAGACCCAACTCTGAAGAGCCAGTGCTCACAACAACCAGATATTATAAAAATGCTGACTGGGAAGCCATTAGAGATCTTATCAGAGATGCGCCATGGGAAAATTTGTTTCTCTTCCTGCTGAACAGTGCGCAAATGAGACCGCTGAATGGTTCAAAACAGCAATGGAAACACATGATCCTAAGCGGGAATTATATAGCGAGCCCCACTCTCCCCAATGGTTTACTTCGACTTGCGCAACTGCCATTGCTTAAAGGCAGCGTGCATACCGCAGATTTTACCGACATACGTCTAATTCAAACAAATAGAAGTATATAGAAGCTATAAGTAACGTTAAGAAAGAAATAGCGGCAGCTAAGAGAGAATTTATTGAAATCACTAAAAAAAAACATCGAAGCACAAAAATTAGGAAGTCGTGACTTCTGAAAAATCTACAACAGTGTAGTAAATAATGGGCAATCAACAATTACCCCGCTAACCAACAATCACGAGGTTGTTTGCTCAGCCACCGACAAGGCTTATATGCTTTTCAGCCAGTTTGCCCCGAACTCCACACTGGACCCTTCCAACCACCCCCTGCCTGACTTTCCTTTGCGGAAAGACGCCACGCTAGACGATCTAAAAATCATCCCTGCTCTGGTACACGCTATCATAAAAAACCTTGACACTTCAAAAGCATGTGAACCTGATCTCATCCCAGCTGTGCTATTAAAAAAGTGCTCAGCCGAAGTTTCTCCAGTTCTCTTAAAACTCTACAACAAATGCCGTAACGAATCATGCTTTCCGGGCTGTTGGGCACTTGAAAAACTGCTTCTGTCGTACCAATATTAAAGAATTCTGTCGAAAGAACTGACCCATCAAATTATCGCCCCATTAGCATCCTCCCACTTTTCGCCAAAATATTGGATACCATAATAAACCATGCTCTAGTCCAGCAGCTTACAGATTCTAAACTTCTGACTGAAAAACAATATGGATTTCGACAACCCTGTTCCACAGCAGACATCTTTACTGTAATCTCTTAACGTATATAACATTCACTGGACAAAGCGGGGGAGAGCAGAGCGGTAGCTCTAGATATATCTAAGGCTTTTGAAAGGGTATGGCGCAAGGTTCTTCTCAGGAAAATTAAACCATACGGTATCACTGATCGAATACTTAACATAATTAACTCCTTCTTAAATAAGAGAAAATCCAGGTTGTCCTCGACGGTCGTACAATGAAACATGTGATATAAATGCGGGAGTGCCTCAGGGGTCTATCTTTGTACCTCTATTGTTCCTAATATCTATTAATGACCTGCCCGACAAAACTGCCTCTGAGATGGGTATATATGCTGATGACACTACACTCTATAACAGGCATGATAGAAAACAAATGAACATATATCTAAAGAAATGGCAAAACACTAGAGGATGACCTCCAATCTGTAGTGGAATGACGACATAAATGCATGGTCACATTCAGTGCTGCCAAGACTAAACTGGTTTCCTTTAATAATTACAAGAAACCCTCTCTGCCACAAATAGCAATGGCCATCCCTGTCGGAGAGTACATCTTTCAAACTGATTAGCCAACGTTCACAGGAAACATAAGTTGGGACAATTATACTGAAAACATTGCCAGGGCCGCTGCGAGATTACTACTGACACCTGAAAGTATAGTGTACATCTATAAGGCCACCATTCGCCAATGTATGGAGTATTGTTGTCACATTTAGGTTGGTGCATCTGCTACTTGCCTCTCGCTCCTAGACAAGGTTAAAAAAAGAGTCGCCAATCTGAAAGGCCTTGAACTGAAATCTAAGCTGCAGCCTCTGACCCATCGACGAAACGTTGCATCCCTCTGCCTGGTCTACAAGTATTTTAATGGTCAATGCTCTAACGAACTGCAGACACTTGTGCCCCCACGACGTAAACACCCTCGACAAACCCGACAGGCAGCTAAATCCCACCCCCACCCAGTAGAGATCCCTAGATGTAAAAGATCTTTCTACACCAGTAATTTCTTCCCCAGAACCGCTAGATTTTGAAATTCCATTCCAGATTCCTGCTTCCCTAACTGTACTGACATGCAGAAGTTCAAGTGTAACGTTAACCGGCATCATGCTGACCAAATCCCAACATAGTACCCCATTAGTTGCTGCCCCTGATAGTCGCCCCCTACACCAAAGTGGCAATGTGCCTTGTTTGGGGTGAAAATGTAATAAAAAAATAAAACAAACAGTAGGGGTTAAACTTTGGCGAGCCTTGGAGGTGCATTTTATAACTACGCTTATTAAAAATAAGACGAATAATTAGTGTATTTGGACAGAACAGATCTTAGAAAATTACTATTTTTAATAATATATTGGGAAATAAAAAAACAACAAAAATAAAAGCCGTATTTGAATTTTTTATGAAGCGGGGTGCATGCTGCCACCGGGGAACGACTGTTAATGAGTCTTGCTAGTGTGTAGTAAGAATAAAGACTTTCGGATTGTGTTATTTCGAGAGAAGCTTAGTTCATGGCGAACAAAAATTTCGAATATCCAAATAATCTGAACCCATTATCTGATGTTATTGCATTGCAGTGTTTTCAAACGGTGACTAAAAGTGACTTCAATGGTATATTAAAGAAATAAAAAAAACTAATACATAACTTTGCCTTTTAACGCGCAATTACAAACATCTAATGCCCCTTTCTAATGTTAATAATACATGTACAGAAATAATAAATATATCTATATGTAATAAAACAAGGTTGCTAAACAGAACTGCTGATATATTTAAAGAAAACACGCATTGATCTAAATCGAATACAAAAAAATATAATTCATACCATGAGCTTTTCATATTTAATATGCCAATGAATTAAGTTGTACATAATTGGCGTACATACAAAACACTATATAAAGATAAGTCCATGTCTAGAGAGTAAATCTAATCACCTCTGGATTGGTCGCTGTCATTGCGCACATAAATTTGAGTTACAATTGTTTTCAAATAAAATATATAATGAGAAACTAAAGGCGTTCTAATAATGTCCAGTAGCCTTTGCAAACATGGTTTTAGAAAACGCAAAAACGTATTTTCCTTAAACTGCCTAATACAATATAGCTGAATAGAGGCCTAGTTTCCACGATCAGTAACGCGTAACAACACGGTTTTTAACAGATGTCTCTAGTCGATCTCAACCGTCATCTGCAGATTTGAAATAGATACGCTCTCATCCGATAAAATATAATACTCGCTAAAAACTGCATAATTTATTTTACCCTCTAAAAGCAGATCGCCCACCATGGCCCGGTCACCAAATACGCTGAAATATGATAAATTTTATTCACGCATATTTCGTATTTTAGATAATACTAGCAGGTATCGTTAACCGGGGTTGCGCGGTGGAAGAATGTCTTGCTACTCTCGTAGAAAAATTAAAATACAGTTGTTATATTTTTGTTGTTTTTCCCCAACACTCCAACCCCACAAATGTTAAGAACGGATTTCGGAATAGACACCACATACTGGGTAGTGGGGTGACTGTCAAAATAATTGCTAAAATTTAACCTTGATAATGACTGCCACGATCCTACGCGCATATATTATAAATCAACAAAGAAATTTAGGAAGTATCAGTGTCGGTCGTATATAATTAGATTTATTGCTCGAGCCTGCATACTAATCTGGTGGCTACTGATTTAAAGAGCATGATGCAGGGATTTATCTCGCGAAAAACTACTTGCATGCGCCAAATAACCATGCTATGTTCGTAATCTGCATAGTGGAAAAGCTATACAAGTTGTCATATTAAAGTAAAGTGTGTGTGTGAATATATAGGTACCAATTTATCTAAAATCAAAAAGAAGCAGACACCCAAATATACATACATACATACATTTTCGCTTTTATATATATAGATATATTATCATAATGTTATATTTAAACCAAATTAAACCCATATTAATTTGCTTATCAAGTAAATACATACCTTGTATTTTAAATTTTTCCAGGTGCATCTGCCTTACTTTTAATGCTAGGTTTATTTATGGTGTATTTTACATATATTAAAAACCCTTCCCAATACTTTTTTGCTGGAGAAGAGACTTTGTTTTTTAAAAATACTATATGTAAAAATTATTGTCCGTGGCTTAATGTCTAGACAATAAAAAATTGTTTTCCGAACCGATTGTACAAATTATTGATTTTGTTGTTCCTTCTTGTAAAACGGATTTTTAATTTAATTCTAATTTGAATTTTAAATTACAAATCCCATTACTGAATATATATATATATATATATATATATATATATATATATATATATATATATATATATATCTGGATTTAGGAATGTCGTTTATGCACCTCCTATGTCTGCACAAATATTATTGATATGTTTCAAATGTGGATGTAGGACTATAAAAACAAGCTAACATTTGTACTCTAGGATTTAATTTTTTACATATTCATTTCCATGTTCAATCCTCGTTTGCACTCATTCTATGCGCAATTCTTCTTCAGACACAGGTGCATAAGAAGATTTGCTTTCCCACCCACTCAATATCTTCGACAGAGATATAAAATTGTAGTGGGTTCAGTCTTTTTAACGATGTAATTTTAATCACTTCTGATCAATTTGAGCAGAACACAATGCAGAAAGCATTTATTGTGGGCATTCCTTCATTTGACTATATATATACATATATATATATATATATATACATATATATATATATATATACTTATCTATACATATATGCATATATATACATACATGCATAGATACATATAAATATATATATATTTATATGAATACATTTATATTTGATTCTATATTAATATATAAAAGCGCAGATGTGTGTTAGTCTGACTGAGTGTGCATGTATATTTCATTTACTTAAAAAGCCGTATACCAAAATAATGATTCAACAAAACGTTACCCAAATATTTTTTTATCTGTAGCGCAGGTGACTTTTATTCATATTAGAAACACAATAGTAGCCCGGAATACAGTGGCTCTAGGATACGTATTTTTTTTCAACTTACGATGTGGAATACGATGTTTGTTTTGCGGCCCCTAGTAAAATTATTGGCCCAATCCTACGGTGTTATTTATAATGCTAATTGATTAAATACATATTTTATATACTGTACCGTAATTTGTTACCAATGTTTCATACCGTATCCCGGGGTTCTACTGTGTACCTCTTCGCAGAATTCAACAACATCTTTATTGGGAACATTTTTTCTCCCCTTTAATTTATTACACAGATAAACGATTAGAATAAATTAAAAATATCTCTGTATGAAACTTCAATACTACATACAATATTACCTACTTATGTGAAGTATACAATTATATGAACGTCGTATATCATACGATGAAATATAGCAAAAGGCAAGCCTAGATAGTATTGTAAAAAAGTTCTTATTGTGAATGTGATTTAAAACTAAATAAAAATCTTTCAAAATCTTGCTATATAATATGGAATATCACTGTAATAGATTAGTAAGTTGATAATAGACTGATTGAAAATATATTACGATTTTATAAAGATATTTATATGTTCATAATTGTTTATACAGTTTGTTTGAGTGAATTACTTGTCGTAAAATATGCTTTGCTATGGTATTTAACTTGGTAAATGGTTTTGTATTTATTATATAACGAATTTCAATTAATGTAATATTGAACCCAAACACTGATAGTTATATCAAACGTTTAAATAATAAAAATTAGATGTCATGAGGTTTACTCGAAACCTAAACATCTTGAGGTCATCACTATTATATTCACATAAAAAAGGTAGATACCAAACATTAAACGATATACCAAATTAATATGTATTTAAATTTCGATTCCGTTTAACAAAGGTTTTACATCAAGTTGACCCCAACGATTCCAATACCCTATATAGTTAAAATATCTCCATTAATATTTACAGTGTAGTTTGGTACATGCCTGTTAACAAACAAGTTTACTTATATATGTGTTAGTTGAAAGGGATACCCCTTTCTCGTGTAATAAGAAGGCAGACTCGAGAAGTGAAAATTCTATTAGGAAAAGTCGTGAATCGAACCCTGTAGGCAAGTGGTAATTGGAATCCTCGGAAAGCAGTACACTGTTAATTCTTTTAGAAATAGCTAAATATTATTTATGTCAAAAAAAAAAGCAGTACGTTTAGACTAACTGGATATTAAATATGTCAGTTACAGAATGGACAATGCGAGTTAAAATAGATAGTTTAAAAATAGGTTCCATCTTAAACAATTAGAATTGAGAATTCTTTGTGTGCTAAAAGTGCGTTTGGACAGACACATGGAACTCCACGTGTAAGTTAGTAACGTAGCGAACCACAATTCTCAAACGTTAGAAGTGTGGATTCTAACGTGATTAATTTTCATCAATAAACGCGATTTCTCGATATATGTATCGAAGGATCGAAGTTAGAGTTCATTAGAATGAGGTACTCCGAGCAGAGCACACACGTTAGAGAGTGGGAGCCCTTTAGAGGCGAAAAGAGAAGAGTAGACCATGTATTTTAAAAGGCCTGATTTCTGACTTCCCCAGTCAGCCGATAGATGAATACAGACGTCACCATTAATAATTTGTATATCTTTAACTTGTGTCATCATTCCTTACAACCGAAAAGGCAGATGTGTTTGTATATTACTCTATAAACGAACACTTGTATAGCTCCTTACAAGTAATGTTCCCCTTTATAAAATTGAATATCCTCTCGTGTGTGTTAAGGACAAATGCATTATATCCCTCAGTCCATATGATTATGAACTCCCCAAAGATTACTCCCAGTTGTTTATCAATATCGCCCCTTAGAATTGTCATCATCATCGTTATTTGTCTCTCAATATGACCCTCACACATATTGACGCTGAAAAAATCGAACCTGGCAAATACCACGAAATACAACAAAGGGTCCTTTGAAAAAAGACAAAAAATATAACGGAACGAAAATGCTAGACGAAATACACACATAAATAATCAATATAAATGTTATGTCTTCCATAAAGATTCGTCGTAGTCGTCGTCATGAATTACTGTACATAAATGCCATTATCATTCTATCTGTGTCAAGAGAACTGTTATATATGAAGTCCCCTCAGGATTTTCATCATTATGAGTCCAAGTTATATATGTCCCCAACACGATCTCCTATGTAACATATGGATTCATCTATCTATCTATCTATCTATCTATCTATCTATCTATCTATATATATATATATATATATATATATATATATATGTGTATATATATGTATGAAATAAAATGGAGGTGGAAGGACCTGGATACTCAACGTTTCGCCCGATTTATGCGGGCTTCTTGAAGAAGCCCGCATAAATCGGGCGAAACGTTGAGTATCCAGGTCCTTCCACCTCCATTTTATTTCATATCGTCGGATTTAATCCAGCTCAACAATCATATATATGCATATATATATAGATGTATATATGTATATATACATATGCATATATATATATATATATATATATATATATATATATATATATATATATATATATATATGCAGAATTCTTTGAGAATCTCTAGAATAACCAGTGTTTTTGATACTCCGAGCTTTTACTTGAGAGTTCTGGCCACTTTAATTATATATTAAGCAACTATCGGTCAATTAAATTCCATTTCTGTTTAAGGAATATATAATTCTGTTACCAAATATAGTTCTTGCAAATATCGTCATTTCGTTTGTTTTCCTTCAGTTACAGGCTAATGTCATGAGATTAGCTCTTCATCTAACCAACGCGTTGATGGAATATAACCAATTAGACTATTTCTTTGAGCGTTATGTAAGTTTCTATGTCTATGTTTCTTGATTAGATATACTGGATGGAGTGTATATAATTTAATCTTCCTTAAATATTACATATATATATATATATATATATATGTATATATATATGTATATATATACATATATATCTTAATGATGTTCAAATGTTAGATTTATTTGTAATTCGCTTTAAATGTTTATATATATATATATATATATATAATGGCAGCAAATTCGCTTTCGAACATCGCCATTGATTTTTTCTAATATAAGAAGGATTTTATTATGTGCATATTCTGCAGTTTTTTCTGAGAACTTCATGACATGCCCTGTCCAAAGTCTTAGATATATCTAGAGTTACCGCTCTATCATACCCCGATTTATCCAGAGAATTAGATATACGTTCAGAGATTACAGTTAGAACGTCTCTCTCAATATATATGTATATAAATGTATAAATATATACATATACATACACGCACACATGATGGCAGACAGTTAAGGTTCGAACATTGCCATCACTCGATATAGCACAAAAAAGAATGTATATAGAAACACGAAAACATTCAATGATGGGCAGCACGAATTTAGCTTTTAAGCCCTGCAAAACTCTGGCATTCCTTAGCACACATTGTACAGACATGTGCACCACTAGCAACACGTTCTTGATGTTCTTTTCTATGCAGGATCAAACCGCCTGTCATTTTGTACATCCGCCCGCAGTTGACACAGGTAAACTCTGACAACTCAAGACTGATTTGTGGGCGACTGCGCCGATGAGTCGACTGGTGACTCATCAGCCCAGCTCTGCTCAGACATATTCTTCCACACGCCTCACACTTCAGACCAATTTGGCGCCCCCTCCGATCCACGGCTCCTTTCCCTCTCCCTTTCCGGATATCCCGCTTCAGCCGATCATACTGGGTTCGATCCGCCTCAAACTTGCCCACACCTCCCTGGAAGGTCCCTCTCCAACCCTCCGGGATCCAAAGCAAGACTCTCCCAGGTTCTTTCAACAATATCACATTTTAAGGTATATATATATATATATATATATATATATATATATATATATATATATATATATATATATATATATATATATATACTAGCCACCCTCCTAACCAAACAAGTCCGGTGGGGGAACCAGTTTAGTCCCTGGTGACCCGACCATGAGGCAGGTAGTACTAGGTTACATGGTACAAGTAGCATATGACATGACCTGACAAAAACAGCCTATATACATACGTACACACATTAAATATATATATATATATATATATATATATATATATATATATAAGTTCTACTACACTCTTAGGTCAGTTGTGTGTCTACTATTATAAAACTTTATATATAGGTTATTCGAATCCATGACATATTATATTAGGGCTTTAGCCAGGAAAAATCAGTAAGACAGTGTGAAAATAAAAATACGCAATTTTCCAGGTGAAGGTCGAACGACGGCATTACGAATATGCGTAACGTAAAATGGATCGGTTTATGTTCTCTTTTTTTTTTTTGCATTGCAGCAAAAATGTCTTAAGTTCAGAGAGGAAACACGTTACTACACGTTTTGTTATCGATTCAGTGGCTGGTATACGTGTCATTTTAAAAAAAAAAACAGACCAGCTTGCTTGCTTGCTTGGGCGTTTAAATCGTAAATCCGTTTGGTAACTTCCGGTTTAAAAAGTGCTCTCCTTGCCAATTTTATAGCCTCCTTGTTTTAGGTTCGATAATGAAACCCACTGTTGCTATTCAGTACGTGAAAAATATTTCTTTTTGCTTTACCGTTTTTACCGTGTTTTCATAAAAAATAAATGTAACTTAAACCCGTTTTATATCAGAAACTGATTTAAATGTAAATATATAATTTATCTATATATCTCAAATATATATATATATATATATATATATATATATATATATATATATATATATATATATATACATATACTTCTTTGGTTATATTATTAGGACTTATCATATATGTATATTTTGTTTCCAAAACCATAAAACAATACTATATAAAAAACAATATTTTTGTTTCATTTTGAAGAACTCTCGTACACTTTCATGGGCATCGAGTGGACTAAATGAAAATGGGGAGACAACGTCGAAAATAAATAAAAACAAAATAAAATTAATGGAGGGTGACTAAAATTACCAACTTTTAATTGGTTTTGAAAATGAGAGATCGCTTTAGTAGAACCTTGTGTGTGAAACTGAACCCACTTCTAAAATGTTAAATATTATTTATTTTTTCATAAAATTTGATAGCTTAGTGTTTATTAACCTGAATAATGATTTGAAAACATACCAAAAACACAATGTAAGAGGGGTCAATTGTTCAGATTCACCTACATATTTAAACAAATATTTTTTATTACCCAAAACCTTCGAGATTAAAAATAGAATTGGATTTTTTTTTAAAAATTCGTTTTTTCTATCCAACATTATGGTTTACGGTTTAATTTTTTTTTCATTGAAGGACCCCCTGTATCGATGTAAGACGTTTTGTCTCTTGGACGTGTATATATTCATGGACGGGAACCACACTGAAGGCATCTGACCCGTATTTAAAGTAAAAACTCCAAACATCGTAACTAACGCTGGATGTCTATTTCTGGAGACATGATGCACTCAGAGACATTTTGATAGAATGTCACTACTTTGCGATTCTTTTTGTTCATGAAAGGATCGACGGTAATGCTCCTTTTATCCGAATAGAATACTGACTCGGTTTCCTTGACGTTTGGTGTTATTGGGAATATTTTTACTGGGTTCAAGCCGTTTCTTTTTTAACAGCGAAACTAAGATCCTATTCAGGTTAGCGTGTGTGTCATTTAAGGTTGCTATTTTAACTTGGATCCTTCTAGACCACCTTTTTGATCGACTCGGTATCAACAACCCGGTGTCCTGCTTCGGACGGTGCGATTATTAAAGGTTTCACCCATGCGTTATATGGTATGCAACTCTTTGAAACTTTACACGATTAGCATAAAGGTAATTGCAATGTCTGATATTTCATGGGATGCACGTAGTAGAAAAAACATTTAAAATTGTTTAGAATCCATTTTGATTGTGATATCACTAATTCTAGAGTGAAGTCCAATATAAGTTTATAATTGAACGAAATATAATCTGTAAATCAGAATTAAAAATTAAATACGAAAATATTAACTAAACCCAAGATGCAGAAGTATAACAGGGTTCTTAACCAGATATAAACATATATATATATATATATATATATATATATATATACTAGCATTTCAGCCCGGCTTTGCTCGGGTGTTTTGAGGTGTACGCTTAGCAAAACAAAAAAAAAGTCAATTTTTTTTTAATTTGACCCCCTATTATGACCCCTTTAAATTTATAGTTTCGGGCTCAAATAACTTTATTAAGTTAGATCCAGGTTCACGGAACCTATATATAAAATTTCAAGTGTCTAGACCCAAAATTGTCGGAGGAGTTTGGTAGAGTTCTTAAAGATCAAATCGTGGAAATTTAACCCTTTAACAGCCAAATTTCTGGCTGACACCCGTCACATCGATTTTCCCAAATCTCAGTACCAGGTATTTCAAATTTCGAGTCTATAGACTAAAAATTGACAGAGTTATTGCGTAGGGAAATGTACACAGAACGACAGACAGACAGACAGACACGTTAACTTTTATAGATATATATAGGTATATATATATTATTGCCTCTTTAATCTCAGATATTTTAATGCCACGTAAATTTAGTATATATTTTCAATACCTCTTAATCTTAGATATATGGTCATATATATATATATTTGTGTGTGTATTTATCTATCTATCTATCTCTCTCTCTCGCTCTCTCTCTCTCTCTATATATATATATATATAAACTAATGTAAAACCATATTATTTGTTTATGAATTGTTATTAACTATTTAAAAAATATGTATGATGTGAAATATTTTTCCTGTCTTTTGCTTTTACCTTCAAAGTTAGGTTTTGTGGAATCGCCATGAAAACACGGATGTTACAATGTAGACTGTAAGTATATCTCGACATTGTTGATGGATATAAACTTGAAAATGAAAGGAAAGAATGTGACAGGTATGCTTAATGGAAATAGATGACTAAGAAAGAAAGCCTCTGGTAAGAGAAGCCCACCACTAAATGGATTTCATCTCGCGTATAACCTCTAGAGTGATCGGTTCACTTTTTGTTAAATAATGGTTTGCGTACGGTTCATTCGATTGCCGTTTTCTTATTGCCGCATTTCAATAGAAAGAGAAGATTGCAGTTCCTGTTATAGGAAGCAGCTGGTGAAAACAATTCCGAGATTTTTTTTTTAAATATTTTGCTAATTGTGTTGGATTTATGTTGTTAAGATTATTTAGCTAAGAAAATACACTTAGCATTAATTGTGAAGCAATACCATATTGGTTCTTACTTGCTATTTAGCGTTATCAAGGTCTATGCCTTTATTCATCTATCTATTTCTCTATCTATCGAATTTTTTTTTTAATACTATAAAGATTATCATTGTAAAGGAGATGTTGGTCAATATACTATTTTTTTTTCAAAATGCAAACAATACACAGAATCAAGTAATCAAGATTCGTACAAATATTGAGGTTAAAGTGTATATATTCACTGTCTTACAGTCAAATACCGGTTGTAATTGCAAAATAAACAGGGAATTTTTAAAATGTCAGTGAATTATTATTCAAGATGGAATATGTAATATGGTTAGTAATTATTGTTTGCGGAAAACATATTAAGATAGGAGATGGATATGAAAAGTATTATGTATGTTGTATATAAATGGGTCTGGTTATCATTCCACAAAGACACTTTATCTATAAACCACGAATAAATGACGAAAGTCTGTAAATCTATAATATAAAACTAAATGTATGCGTGTGTATGTGTGTGTATGTGTGTGTGTCTGGTCACAAATAGGCTCTTATATGGTTGACTATTTAAAAAAATATGATAACATATAATGATAGAAGATGTATGGAGACACAGAAATGGGTAGTTTGATCTGGCAGAACGGTGGTTCATTAAAATTGTGGGGTCTGCGTTCGCGCCTAGTCCACATAGTATGAAATTAAAAAATTAAAAAATTAAAAAAAAAACGTTTACAAGTGTTTTTCATATAGATGTATATAATAATACTTTGATAAGTATGATTTAACTTAAATAGGGATGGTATAATAAAAGTGTGGGCTCTGCGATCGCGCCTGGCCTCCATGGAATGGAAATAGGCACACATTTTAATAAAACTTTTCATATCTATCTGCGTAAGTATACCTTTATAATTATGCTTCAGTTTGAAGCAATGTGGTATAATAAAATTATGGGGTGTTCGTTCGCACCTGCCCTCCATAAAATGGAAATATGTCACAAAGTTTAACAATGTTTTTTAATATAGATCCACAGAATATTGTGATAAGTGTTTCAGTGTGAACAGGTATAGAATAATAAATTATGGGGTTTATCTATTTTATTTTTACTTTCATCATATGCGCTTTGGTTTTGATACCCCCAAATTCGAAGCTATATCTTTACAGCCCTTCCTCTTCATAATCTATCATACTTTCATAAATCAGAGTCCATTTTCTGTAGGCTATTTTTGAACACAGTCAACGACGGGAACTGTTGCTAGTATATATATATATATATATATATATATATATATATATATATATATATATATATATATATATATATATAATTTGCGTCATTATATTTTACGCTAAGGAGGGTGCTCTAGTACGAAAATCTCTTAATAAAATAGTAATCATATTACTAATTATTATTAGGCGATTAGTAAATATAATTAACCCCCGTATTTACAAGAGAAAAATAAAGTTTGTCTGTGTCTCATAGTCACAAGTCCAAATTACATTATTAATATTAATATATGGTTGTGCAATAGGTGTGTCGACGAATCTTTACATCCATATACGACTTCCTTGATTAAATGACAATTCGCTATAACAGAAAAAAAGGTAACACCGAACGTAAGCTTATTCAAGGCAACAAATGATTTATTGGAGAATGTCATCCAGTCAATAACTTAATACGTATGCAAATGAATGGAAACATTTAATGTGTTAATACCAAGTAATTTTACTATAACGATTACAACACCCTTATTAAAACAGGGAGTGCCATAATTAACAATACTACCTTGAAGTTATTCGTTGAAACCATTTAGTTTGACAATCAGATATTTAAAAAATTGGAACAGATGCATCGAATGCTTTGCAAGACTGCTGCAAAGAATGTGAGCTCTCTCAACTGTGTTTGAACATTGCACATGTCTTACAGCATGCTATATTCGTACAAAGCAACGATTCGCCCATAAATGAAATATTGTTGCCAAATTCGGGCTGATTCATCTACATTTTAGAGAGGCTTGAAAATGTCTCTAACCAAACATGGCATGCAAAATAAGCAACATTGCATCCCATTTTCATCTCCGCAATGTTGGATTCACGTACATCTTTTACAAGTACGTTTACGTCATATACTAAGACCAAATCCCTTGTGGCACCTGACCAGGGCCAATGAATACAAGGTGGCAGTTTAGTAATAATTAAATTCGTAGATTGGGTAGAATTTCGATTATTTAAGAAGACGGCGAAACATCAATTTGTTTACATTGGATTTAAAGGCAAATATATTGAAATTGGCTGAGGAGTATGCCAATGGACCAGCATTCCACGTGAAAGCAATTCTATGAAAGAAGCTTTGGTCATGATATCTACGTTAAAAATTCAGCACACGTATTAAATGGAGGAATTATTGTGAGTGGTTGTAGGTAGTCAAGTCTTTTTGTGAAAGTTCGAAAATTGGCGGAACATAGATGAGAGCCCATATAAACACGTACTATGAAATTAACGATAAGACAGACAAAACTCGCAATATCTTTTCTTTGTAAAAATTGGGACGACGGGAACGAAGCGGCTGCTTTGATCGGTCATAAAATAACAGGATTTTGTGGCATCACTCAGTAGGAACACCTATAACAAAATTTTGTGAGCAAACAAAGAAGAAGAGGAAGAAAAAAATAAATGAATAAATAGTGTAAGAACTCCGGGAGTCCACATGCTTAAATTAAGTTTGCAAGCGAACAAGGATACAGATGTCATAATGTAGCAAATTGAATTATTAAACTGAATAACATAACGGCTGTTAGCACATGCGAGGTTTGCAAACCGCGTCGATAGCAAGGTTGTGGCCTGACCTTCTCTTCAAACAAACGAACCAATCGACGAGGTTTTCACATTTTCCATGTTTTTCTTCCGGATAATCGCCATTAAAATGGATGCCAGGTTCATGCCATTACGATATGGATAATGAAAGTTTTTAGCGGACATACAAACAGAGACACGCAGACTTTTTAGATTTATTTAATAGATGCTTTCCTCGACACATACACACACGTCTTATTTATTTATATGTATGAGAAATAATTAATCTTATCCATTCATCTATCAATGTATATATATATATATACATATATATATATATATATATATATATATATATCAATATATATATATACATATATATATATGTACTAGCATTGCAGCCCGGCGTGTGTTTGGAGGTGTAGGCTGAGCAAAAAAAAAAAAAAAAGAGTATTTTTTTTTTAATTTGACCCCTATTATAACCCCTTAAAATTTATAGTTTCGGGCTCAAATCACTTTATTAAGTTAGATCCAGGGTGAAGGAACCTATATCAAAAATTTCAAGTGTCTAGACCCAAAATTGTCGGAGGAGTTTGGTAGAGTTCTTTAAGGTCAAATCGTTTAAATTTTACCCCTTAACAGCTAAATATCTGGCTGACCCCCGTCACATCGATTTTCCCAAATCTCAGTACCCGGTATTTCAAATTTCGAGTCTATAGACTAAAAATTGACAGAGTTATTACGTAGGGAAATGTACGCAGACAGACAGACAGACAGACACGTTCACTTTTATATATATATATATATATATATATATCAATATATATATACATATACATGTATGTATATATATACGTGTGTGTATGTGTGCGTGTGTGTGGGTCTGTTTGTGTGGGTTATTAATATATATATATATATATATATATATATATATATATATATAGGCAGTTGTAAACCTGCACAAGACTTACGAATTCTCATGAGAATGAAACGCAGTATACTTGGTGTAGCTAAATTGCACAATATATTTTTATAACTAACTACCCCGCTCTATATATGTATTGATCACTGTTAAAGTAGATACTGAGAATTGATGCATAAAATTATATTTACGTACATTAATTTTCATACTTCAATGAAGGTGCAGTATATATATATATGTATATATATACACACACACACACACACACACACACACACACATATATATATATATATATATATATATATATATATATATATATATATATATATATACCTGTCGTATTGATAAACAATGAATGTACATAAATATTATATTATGCCGGTCGAGTTGAACTCTCTATAGAAGGTAACTTTCTTTTATTATTAATAAATGTGTCATCACCGTTAACTACATTAGTATTTTTTATTAAAAATTATGCGAGCCCCGCGCTCTGTTTATACCCAGTTAGAGCACTATAAAAAGTGGTGGCCAAAGGTGTGTTTAAAATATACATATACCGAGATTATTTGCGGGTAGCGTTCCCGTGTGTCGATTTGTAGAACTGCTGACTATAAACGGGATGGTTCTAGGTTCAATCCTTGAGTTGGGAAATGTGCTAGTTTTACGGCACTGATGAGTTGTAATACAACGAAATAGGACTATATGTTGATGGCTATATATATATATATATATATATATATATATATATATATATATATATATATATATATATATATATATATATATATTCTGTAAACAATATTGTAAGTCAGAACCTTTCAATCTTATAATGGAGATCTTTGTTTCAATAACACCAATAATTACTAACGTGTTTTATTACTTTGCATGTGCCCGGCCTTATGGATTGTTTTATTCTAAAAAAACCTGTATGTTCCATGTCCAATATTGTTTCTCATTATTGTTTATTTACATAGTGCTTAATTTTACGTATTTTTCTGTGTGAGAATTCTTAGTCTCTGCCAGTTAAAGGATTTGAACCTTATCATAAAGTTACCGTTTAAAATGCGGCCTTATAGTTTTCCACAAATTCAAAATTAATTAAAATGAACAGAAAGATATTCGATATGATGCCGAATTTGAAGTATATATATATATATATATATATATATATATATATATATATATATATATATATATATATATATATATATATATATATATATATATAGTGAGAACCTTTGTAATTTCCCTTATGAATAGAACGGCCAGTATAACACCTCCTTTGAACATATCCCGCCTGGGGATAAATAACTTTTCTCAGTTCACTCTAATCAATTGATATTCTTTTTCTTTTTGTCTTCCTACTCTCAGGAGCTTTCTCTAGTGTGGGCACCTCAAAAGTATCAAACACTGCGTTCATGATGTCGTCGGGCCATTTGATGAATTAACATTTCGAGTATTTTTCCGCATGTGATTAGTGTGACGTTTGTGCACGAAATCCTGCCCCTTAATCATGTAGACCATGTTAGTTATTTGTTTTTCAACAATACCGGACTCCAATAAGTTTATTAATTTTGTGAACCTTGTAAAAGACTCGTCCGCCAACTTTATACCATTTTCTTTGCTATCGCTTTTTTTTTAGGTTTCCTGGTTTGGTGACAACTTGTGGAAAATCGATCTAACCTTGCTTCCGAACATGTCCTCAGTAGGTGACTTCGACAGTTCGATGTTTGCATTAGATGTAACCTAGTAAACTTGTAAAATCTGTTGCGTTGACTTATCCGTCCGTGATCCACTAGCTTTTTTCAGAGCTCTCTTCAATGTATCAACGGACATCTCCGCTTACCTGTTACTTCTCGGGTGGAATGGTTATATGCTCGATTAGATGATCCTCACAAATATGTTTGAATTTAGTAGATGTGAAATGCGTTCCATTGTATGTGGCAATACAGTCTATTACCCCAAACCTAGTGAATAATTCATACAGAGAAATTGATAGTTGCCTTGGATTTAGGGTTCTTACATTTTAGTACTTCCGACCACTTAGATAGGCTGTCTACAACATTGAAATAATAGAACCCCGCTAGTAGTCCCGAACACTCTAACAGCATTCTCGACCACGGTTGATGCGGTTGGCCCATGATCCGAAGTGAGTCGGAGGACCGGTCAGAGCTAATGTGCATCCTCTAATCTCCATGACATAGTCTTTAACCTTATCTATTTTGGGCCGAAAAACGAAAGAGCATATAAGGCTTTACATTCTTGATAAGCCGTGATGACCTACATTGAATTCATTGAGCATTCTTTTCTGTAGTGTTGCAGGAACTACCATCCTGTCGGTATATAACAGGTCGTTATCGCAAATTGAATATATTCCCTGATCCAGTTCGTTATTGTTGATTTTTTTCGTACTTATAATAAATTCGTCCAACTCTGCCTTACTCTTAATCTCATAGGGTCCTACTAGAAGTCCTTTTATCGTATCACAGGAAGTAGTTTTTACTTCAACTCCGCTTGAATAGCTGATATTAACAAATCCACCAATAGTTCTGTCTGCTTAGGTATTAACTTTGATCACCAGTCTGCATGAACAAGTTTGTACAGATGGTGCATACTCCACCTATAAAATGATAGTTCAGAAGCATGGTACCCCATCTTTGGAGTCTATTCGCCGTACGTTGTGGTAGTCCCTTTTGCATCCGAAAATCGTTAATAATGGTTTGTGATCTGTTTGTAACAGAAATTTCCTAACATGGAGGAAACAATGGAATTACTTTACCGCGAATATAACAGCTAGCTCTTAATTTTCAATTTGTTAATAATTGTTTCAGCCTGCAAACGTATACAGTATACATAGGCTATGCGTTTTACTTTTCTGTCATGGAGTTTGTGTACTATGCATGCTCCTATGCCATAGGCGCTGGCATTGCTTGCAACTACAATATCACGCTTCGGATTAAAGTGTGCAAGAAACAAGTCAGACGGTAATATATCTTTGATTTCCGGAAATGCTTCTTCGCACTCATGCGTCGAGACACATTGTTGGTCCTTCGTTAACAGTTCATTTAAAGGTGATCTTAATTTATGCATTTTTGGCACGAATACATTATATACATATAGTAATTCGCCAACTCTAAAGCCTTTGTAGAGACGCAGTATTTTCTTGAGTGGGAATGTCTCATATTGCACTCGATCTATCTGGATACGCCCTTCATCCATATTCATACATATAGATAACTATATATATATATATATATATATATATATATATATAGAGAGAGAGAGAGAGAGAGAGAGAGAACGAGACACACACATATAGAAAACTATATACATAGAAGAACATATATATCTATATATATCTCTCTTTATAACTACTTAATTTACTCACATAAAATTAACATAGGAAAGTTTAAATTCATGCGTACATTTTAAGTATTTACTTCCAAAGAACACAATACGTAGGTAGAGCTACTTAGTAAGTTATAAAATATATATGGGGATTAAGCTTACTCGCCATTTATATTTTATAACTTACTATCTCTCTTTATATATATATATATATATATATGCATATATATGCATATATATATATATATATATTAAGTAATGTGATTTATAATTTAAAAGTTTTAAAATTTTTAAAATTTAAAAATCAAAATTTAATTAAATTAAAAATCAGTTTCATAAGAAGGAACAACAACAAAGTCAATTATCTGTACGATCGTTTCGGAAATCCGTGCTTTTTATTTGTGGTATACATGAAGTCACGTAGAATAATTATACATAGTTTTTTTGGTAAGCACGGTCTCCTCATCAGCAAATTTAGGAGGATTTCTATTGAATTGAAAAGACACCAAAAATAAACCTAGCATTAAAAGTAAGGCAGATGAATCTGAAAAATTGAAGTAAAAGGTTTGGATATAAAATTTATAAGAGAATTAATAAGGAAATTGGTATAGGTTAGAGATAGAAATGAGTAGAAAAAAAATATATATTTTTGAATTTACATAATAAATTTGATTTAAAAATATATAGATATATAATTACCTTTTGGTTTTTCTTTTTTTGAAATCAGGAACTGTATTTAAAGTAGTCATTTAGATGTTTAAATCCATAATAAAATACCCACTATGGCAATCTTCAAACCAAGTAATCGACTGGTTTTCTAATATTCAAAATAAAAATAATATTAAATTTCTTTCTTTTGACATTGAATCATATTACCAATCTATATCACCTATCCTACTTAATAAATCTCTATTAATGGCACGAAAATTAACTAATATAACTCAAGACGAAACTAAACTAATACTTATAGATAGACAGTCTTTAATAACATTTGATAATAAATATTGGACCAGGAAAAATACCCCTAACCACTTCAACATTTTAATGGGATCGACGGACTCGACTCAGGTCACTGATCTAGTTGGCCTTTTCCTTTTAAATGAAATACATTGTATACTCCATAAACAATTCAAACTTGAAGGAGGGCTATATAGAGATGATGCACTTTTCATAACGAATTCTACTAATAAAAATTATGAAAATGCAATTAAAGCTCTACATAAATTATTTAAAAATTATGGACTTAGTATAAAAATCGACCCTAATAAAAAAATTGTTAATTTCTTAGACATAACCTTTAATCTTGAAAATTCTACCTTTGAACCATACCATAAACCTAACCAATCACTTCTATATGTCCACAATCAATCAAACCACCCTAAATCAATATTAAAATCAATAGTTCCCAATATCGCTCTAAGAATTTCTAGACTGTCTTCTACTAAATCAATATTTACCAAAAATGAAAAATACTATAATGAAGCCCTTAAAAACTCTGGATATAATTCACAAATTAAATTCATAAATGAAAATGATAGAAACATAAACTGCATTAAAAATAAACCTATTAAGAGCGTAATAACATATAATATGGCAATGTCTTCCCGTATACGAGTTAAGAAAAATAACCAGGAGACAAAAAAAGATAAAACCAAACTACAAATATTAGATAATAATATAAATAAACAACAAACTAAAACCCGCAAACGTAAGAATAGACACAAGGAGATCCTATGGTTCAACCCCCCGTATTCCAAAAACCTAGAAACAAACATAGCTAGAGAATTTTTTAAAATATTAGATAAGAACTTTAAAGCCCCCCATAGATATAATAAGATTTTCAATAAGAACACAATTAAAGTCTCTTACTCTACTATGCCTAACCTTCATCAGAAAATAATTAGCTCTAATAATAATAAAATTAATAAACTACAAAATGCAACTATACAAAATACATCGGACTGTAACTGTAGAAGAAAAAATAAATGTCCCCTACAAGGCTCATATAAAATTAAAAATGTTATCTATAGCTGCACAGTATCAAAAACTCCAAATATACAAGAACCTATCAACAGCCATAACTCAACTACCAGATTAAATAATAACACCAACTTAAATCAATCTGCCGATCAATTATTAACCAACCCACCACATTATAATCCAACAATAGACCTAACGGAAAATAATCATAATAATCAAGAGGTAATATATATTGGTTCTACATCTGGCCCAATAAAACATAGAATTTCAACGCACAAACATTCTTTTAAAAATAACTCTCTATCAAACCAAACTACTCTATCCAACTATATTTGGCAACTAAAAAATAGCAATATTTCTTTCAACTTAAAATGGCAAATAATTGAGACTTGCAAATCATATAAACCAGGAGATAAATTTTGTACATTATGTACAACAGAAACCCTAAAAATTTTAAAATATGAAGATATAAAAAGCACAACCAAACTAGTAAATTCAAGACACGAGCTTCTATCGTGTAATCATAAACGTTGGTTTAAATTTAATAAATATAAACCACCTTAAATCATTAAAAATTACTCATTAGTAAAAATAGATTTTTTTTTTTTTTTTTTTTTAATAAATTAAGTTAAACCAATTACCGCCCTTAGACTCGTAAATCAAATAATAAATAAAGCCATGACAATTATCTCCCCTTAAAAACTTGCAAAAAAAAAAAAAAAAAAAAAAAAAAACTCTCTCTCTATAGATATTAACTGTAGCGTCTCTAAATCAAAATAAGCTAACGGAAACAATTTACTGCACGAGCGTCGCCCTTTTAAAATTCATCATTCAATAAAATAAAAAGCTATAGCAAACATCTAAATGACTACTTTAAATACAGTTCCTGATTTCAAAAAAAGAAAAACCAAAAGGTAATTATATATCTATATATTTTTAAATCAAATTTATTATGTAAATTCAAAAATATATATTTTTTTTCTACTCATTTCTATCTCTAACCTATACCAATTTCCTTATTAATTCTCTTATAAATTTTATATCCAAACCTTTTACTTCAATTTTTCAGATTCATCTGCCTTACTTTTAATGCTAGGTTTATTTTTGGTGTCTTTTCAATTCAATAGAAATCCTCCTAAATTTGCTGATGAGGAGACCGTGCTTACCAAAAAAACTATGTATAATTATTCTACGTGACTTCATGTATACCACAAATAAAAAGCACGGATTTCCGAAACGATCGTACAGATAATTGACTTTGTTGTTGTTCCTTCTTATGAAACTGATTTTTAATTTAATTAAATTTTGATTTTTAAATTTTAAAAATTTTAAAACTTTTAAATTATAAATCACATTACTTAATATTGAATTAGCTCTAGGACATTTAACTATCGAGCTTATTATATATCTAAATTACAACGAGCATTTCCTGTATTTTAATTAAACTAGTAATTTCACTATTACATTAAAATACACTTAGCTCTTTAGACTATTATTCTAATCTCCTTTAAATTATATATATATATATATATATATATACTAGGACTCGTCATAGTGCGATATTTATAAGGATCAACAAATGTTTCACCCTTTCTTCAATTTATTGCCAGCTTAATAGTAATCATTGAGT
>NC_136492.1:121839518-121902018 GCF_053919585.1 Euprymna scolopes
ACATTTTTATTTCTAAAATCCCGCTCAGTTTTATTGGAGGAGGAATTAGAATTAAATTATTTCTGAATTTACCCATATAAATAATAAACGAGTGCTCAAGAACTTTTCAAATATGGCGGCACACGCTTCAAAAGGCAATCAATTTTAAAAAATAAACAAATTACAAACATAATAACTGCTCATAGACAAAAAATTAAATACTGATCAGTTTACACTTACCTAGGTACGCATCAACAACACTTTTCTATCACCCTTGAAGAAAAAACTAAAAAATGTACGGGTACCATTGTTTCTTGTTCGATTTCGGAGCGGCTTAGAGAAGCTACTATTTTTTTATATAGTGCCACTCCCCAAATTTTGTAAGTACATAGTATTTGCAGGTGTGTATCCCGAAAACGATTATCAAGATTACATTTGGTGCAAATACTCTGACAATCCTACAAAAATGGAGTGTCTATTCAGATTGCCCTTATATTTGATTTTAGGCAAACTATACATTCTGTGGAGTATTTTGTTTATTTTCTTTTTCCAAACTCTTTATCAATACTGCACTTACGGCCAGTGGCGTAAATAGTTTAGTAATTGGCATAAAGGTGAGAAGAGAGATGTAAGTAAACACCAAATCTGATGAATTTCTTACGAGAACAAAAGAATTCGACCGGGCAACAGTGTTCAAGATACATGAAACGGGATGGATAGCAACTTTATCAATTTTCAAATGATGTTTAACTTCTGAGTCCGTGCAGATAAGTTTATGTTTTATAAGTTGAGATCACTACCAACTATCTATATTCGTGTAATATTAATGCCGTAGGAAGTTTTTTTATTATTAAAACTGTCAATTATCTTAACGCGTCTAGGAACTATGAATACCAAATGACAGTAGACCCCTACGTGACGAAAGTGGTTGAGTTTATTTATTACACATTTTAAATATATGAACAACATAAGTAGAGCTGAGGAATATGAACTTTAAACCACGTAGCGGCATGGCACGTCTTGTAAGCACACTTAGTTTCAATTGAACTTTAAAACAAAATCGAAGACTTTCAGTTCATACAATGATATAAAGTATAATGCTAAACACGTTGTTGTACGTACACAATACACAGCAGTGATATCTCATGAATTCGTAATATATGAACTTGCTGAATTTACTGTTTCCCACGCTGCACTATAATAAGAAAATTGAAAATTAAAAACTGAAAATAATCATCACGTTTAACAATTAAAGAAGATATTGTTTATCATGTAAATCATGACAATTTTTATTTATAACGATTTAAAGACTATCGTAACTATGCAGGTTATATGAAATATTGTTGTTTGGACATATATTTGAAAGAATAAAATATTCGATTATCACAAATGCAATTATAATAAATCTCAGCTTATTAAGAAATTGTTAACACTTTGACATTTTAAGGGAATATAATATATACATTTTTAATACGCCGCAATCATCATAAGAAAATACCTGATTTCTTGGGATAAAAATTCGTCTGTGTTTTCGAGTATAATAACGGATAAAATATCACGTTTTTTTTCATTTTAAATACAAAACAGTCAAGAATTAGCCTGGCGTAGTAAATGATAAATACTGATGTTTGTTTTTAGAGTAGCATGCGTATAAATTTCGTGTTTGCTGCTTTTGTATAAGTAGTGCTAAACGTTTTTTTTTTGTGATGACACATATGCTCTTTTATGCGCCAATATTATCCAGACTCCCTCCCGCAAAACCCGTAGTGTGTATCTTCGTATTTTGCGATTGATATTAAGTGAGATTCAAACTGATTAATCTGAATGTTATCCTCATATTAAATTCATTTCGATAATTGTTTTATCTCATTTACGCACATTCTACTGTGATTATAATGAACCCACACCTTCATTAAATTGTAGGATTAAATGGTTCACTAATTAACAAAATAAACATATTAATTAAATCGAGAAATGTGGTAATCGTAAATGTCAAACTGAGAGGTTAATTAAAAAAAAAAAAACAAATTGCCGAATCTGCTCTTTTAAAAATTTTTAAAAATTTGATTTAAACATGATTAATAATACATATATTTGAATCATGTCTTAATATCGCCATCAAACCCGCATATGTACATACAAAGAGGGGTAGGATTATTAAAGAATATTATGTTAGAAATATTCCTTATTACTTCTTCTTAAAAAAACTAAATTGGTAGGTTTTTTCTCTGCAGTTTAAATGGTTTTACTTTAGCCTGTTTGGTAATTACATTTTATAATGTATAATTACATTTTAAGTGTTGTTTGTTAGAACCAGGCCTAATTGGATATAGTTAGCATTAGATAGAAAGCGATTTAATATTGACAAAAATACTTTTATAAGTATGCAAATATATATATATATATATATATACATTTCTTATATATATATATATATATATATATATATATATATATAAGAAATAAGAATTACAATAAGTTTACTAAGGTAATCAAAATTGTAAACTTAAAATATATTATAAATATTATAGAGTTAATATTTACAATTAAAGTAATCTCAACCAGATGTAAAAAGCTCAATAAAACCGAAAAGGAAATAGAGCTTACAATATGAACAAATTATAAATAAAACATGTTAAAAAAGATCTTTAAAAAGAGTTAAAAAATATTTAATTTTAAAAAGGAAGCACAAGATAAGTGGGTAAAATTAAATTTGTTTTTAACTCTTTTTCAAGATGTTTTTAACATGTTTTATTAATAATTTGTTCATATATATATGTTGTTTTTTCAAACGATGAATACGGTTTATATTGGCTTCACCTCGAAACTCGTATTTATTTAGAAAGTCGCCCATAATTTGTATATATCACATTTTTATTTATTTATTTTTAAAGAATAGTAGAGGTACACGCATGTTTCGAGTTCACTAACTCTCATTAGCGTTGCTCCACTGTTTTTAGGGATCGAACTCGAGACTGTGTTTACCACAGTCCGGCGACTTAACCGTTAGGCATCGAACCCTATATTGCTTTACTGTTCATTTTTATCGCTTACAAATTTACATTTGTTGTTGTAGTATTTTTCAAACGATGAATACGGTTAATAAAACAACAACAAAAAATGTAAATTTATAAGCGATAAAAATGAACAGTAAAGTCATCTAGGGTTCGTGGTCTAACAGTTAAGACGCTGGAGTGTGGTAAACACAGTCAGAATTTATTGCTCGTGCTCGTCTTAACTCCAGTCTCTGGTCCCCTCTCGCCAATCTTTTACGAAAAGCACTCGTATAGCTGAATCCAATGTCAAAAACTTTCCCCACTTTTTATCTATACCTAAATCAAAATGTAGATTCCATAAACAAATCTTCTTGTTTAGAACTGCACGCTTGTGGAACTCTGTTCCGTCTGCCCACGCCCCACCTGACTACAACCTGGATGGCTTCAAGTCCAATGTAAACAAATTCCTGATTAACCGCCCCCTTTAGTAGATACTTTATTAAATCTCCATCTAACGTACTGTACTTACAATACCCCCTATCCCTGAGTGGCTTCTGTGGGTTGATAAGTGGTGACCACCTTGTAATATATATATATATATATATATATATATATATATATATATATATATATATATATATATATATATATATATATATACAGCGGGTGCAATAAGTATCCGTTACAAAGCAAAAAGTTGATTTATATTTCTTATACGAAAACAATAATAAAGTGCTATTCTAATGTATCTTTGTATGGTAAATACACATCTAGTATCACAAATCTTGCATAATTACGCATTCACTAGATAATTACATGAATATTATATCTTTGCTTCCAAATGGATTCAACAGAAAGAAAAAAAAACTATTATGTAATATTGTCTTTACTCGCCATAACAACTTGCAAACTTTTTATAGACTTCCTTAGAAGATGGTTACAAATTTTAACTGGGATTTTATTCCACTCTTCTTGACAGATTCGCTTAAGTTCTGTTAGATTCTTCGGATCTCACATTTGTACCATAAACTTCAACTCTCGCCACGGATTTTCAATTGGGTACAGGGCAGGAGATTTACTTGGCCATCCTAATAACTTTACTTCCTTCTCCTGAAACCATGCTGTAGTTGCCTTAGCCGTGTGCTTCAGATCGTTGTCCTGCTGGAATATCAAACCATTAGGCAAGTTCAAATCCTTTGCAGACCGCGAGAGATTATCGTCACGTATAGCCTGATACATTTGAGAATACATTTTCCATCATAGGATGTGAAGTTGTCAACCCAAAACCATTATACTTCCACCTCTAAACTTTACTGTAGGGATGGTACTTTTGGGGTCAAACGCTGGAGATTTTTGTATCAAAACATTACTTACTGACTAAATAAAACAGTTTTCGTTCTGTCGGAGCATAATATATTATCCTAAACGTTTGAAGGTTTCACCAAATGTCCTTTTGGCGAATTTCAGACGATTCTTGATATAAATCGGCTTTAACAAAGGAGTTTTCATGGTTTATGCGAGTGTAATTATTTCTTTTGAAGCAATGCCCTAATTTTATTTTGGCATACACGTGTCCCAGATATTTCTAATGTTTCCGGAAGTTCAGACCGAGTTATTCCTGAATTTGTCTTTACTTCTTGAACCAAAAGTCGAGCTATACGGTTAGAAATTTCGGAAGAACGCCCTGAACGTTGCAGATTTGAAGTGCACTGCTAGGACTTCCATCTACGAATCGTGTCACCGACAGCCGAAATTAAGATATGCAACATTGTTGCAATTTATCTATACCCTGAACCATCGATATGTAGCTGAACAATTCATTTTCTTGTCTTTTCCGACAGTCCTCTTGTTCTAGACACTGTATATACAGTGTAGCTAAATTGCCCAAATAAATAATACGCCATCAAAAGTTATCAGAATTTACTTAACTCTCTAAACTATTATATGGCAAATATTTTAATAATTCAAACTATCTTGGTGTTGGCTACTTTTGGAATCTTAGATATGACATTTATGTTAGTATCTAGTGAATGCGTAATTGTACCGGATTTTTGATACGAGGTTTTTATTTATCATACAAAAATACATTAACATAGCCCCTTTTTATCGTTTTTGTTTCGTGTAATAAATGAATCACGGTTTTGCTTTGTATCTAGTACTTATTGCACGCACCGTATATATGTAACACTGTAGCGACATTTCTAAATATTTATTGTAATTACCAAATCATTATTTCAGAGGTAAAAAATTCTGAACTTTTTTCTGATCCGTTTTGTTACGCAAAATAATTATTATGTAAATACAAACTATGTTCGTCCATATAATTTTCAGAAAAAAAAATAGTTTGCTTAGCACTAGATATGTATGACATTGTAATGTGGAAAATATATGTCCATACAAGTCTCAATAGCGTACATTTGCTTAGTAAGATTTCCTTGAATTAAACATAAATCCAGTAAACTAAACGTACACATATATGGACATGTATTCTGTCTATTTGGATGCCTGTGCGAAGTAAATAAGCATACACCACAAATTGATTGAATTGACGTTAAATAGTAGTATACATTGTGCGCCCATTAATCCTCTTAAAGAAGTATTTAAAGATAAACATGGAAACAATATTTATTTGGATATGTTTTAATTTTTTGTAATTCTATTACCTATCATATTTCATCATTTGCTGAACATGTGGACTATTTCGAATTCCTTTGTTTACGTACGATGGTTATTAATTTTCCAATTCTCATACACAAATACAGACTAAGCAACCATATATACATATATATATATATATATATATATATATATATATATATTAAGTAATGTGATTTATAATTTAAAAATTAAAAAAAAAAAAAAATTTAAAAATCAAATTTTAATTAAATTAAAAATCAGTTTCATAAGAAGGAACAACAACAAAGTCAATTATCTGTACGATCGTTTCGGAAATCCGTGCTTTTTATTTGTGGTATACATGAAGTTATGTAGAACAATTATATATAGTTTTTCTGGTAAGCACGGTCTCCTCATAAGCAAATTTAGGAGGATTTTTATTGAATTTAAAAGACACCAAAAATAAACCTAGCATTAAAAGTAAGGCAGATGAATCTGAAAAATTGACATAAAAAGTTTGGATTTAAAATTTATAAGAAAATTAATATAGGTTAGAGATAGAAATGAGTAGAAAAAATATATATTTTTTGAATTTACATAATAAATTTGATTTAAAAATATATAGAGATAGTTACCTTTTAGTTTTTCTTTTTTTGAAATCAGGAACTGTGTTTAAAGTAGTCATTTAGATGTTTGCTATAGCTTTTTATTTCATTGAATGATGAATTTTAAAAGGGCGACGCTCGTGCAGTAAATTGTTTCCGGTAGCGTATTTTGATTTAAAGACGCTACAGTTAATATATATAGAGAGAATATTTATTTTGCAAGTTTTTAAGGGGAGATAATTGTCATGTGTTATTGGCTATTTGATTTTGTTGTTGTTCCTTCTTATGAAACTGATTTTTAATTTGATTTAAATTTGATTTTTAAATCAATTTTTTTTTAATTGTTGAATTTTGAATTGTAAATCACATTACTTAATATATATATATATATATATATATATATATATATATATATATATATATATAGTAATTTATAAAATATATATGGCGATTAAGCTACACTGAATATTCTGCGTTTCATCCAACTATAGGATTCGTCAGGTTTAAGCCTGACGAATCCTATAGTTGGATGAAACGCAGAATATTCAGTGCAGCTTAATCGCCATATATATTTTATAAATTACTAAATAGCTCTACCTACGTATTGAGCACTTTTGAAGTAAATACTTTAAGTTTACGCATAAATCTATACTTTCGTATATTAAATTTATGTGAATAACTGCAGTAGTTATATATATATATATATATATATATATATATATATATATATATATATATATATATATATATACATATATATTTGTGTGTGCCTGAGTATTTGTATATCGCTTTCGAGAATGCAAAAATAATAATTCTGGAGAAACTGTTTAACTAGCCACATTTTTTTTTAATATTGAGATTGCAAATTCTGGACGACTTATCTTCCACATTATAAGCGAAAAAATTAGAAGCGCGTTTCCACATATTAATACTTTTATATGAGTGCCGAGTAAAATTTTGTAGTATTGTAATCGCTGGTCAAATGCAGTTTATCTTAAGCGTCATGTAGACCAGCAACCAATACTTCATTGAGAGAAAAACAGAATCTTCTAAAATACACAAAAGGAAATTCCATATCCGAGTATCCGATAAACGACTTTCTCAGGATTTCGCAAACGATGTTGGCACGCATATACATCTTCACCTCTTTCTACCTGCCGGCATGATATTTTCTGTAGAGGTGAAAAGGTAAAATATACCTTGGTATTGATATATTTTTGAGAATGGGCGGACGGAAATGGTTGAACTGATAACGCGCAAAAGTCATGTAGGAAGCCAAATATTCATTGCAGCCTTGCCAGCGTAAGCTAGGCTTACGCAATTTGTGAGCAAGTAATTGTTATTTTTTTTTTCGCGTGCACACGGATATAGCATGAGAGCAAACGAAATTAATGTGCTCTCTGTATAGAGAAAATTTTTTCGCTCACTTCGATATTCTGTCTTAGTCAGATTCGGTAGTCCGGCCCTCTTTAATGTTACTTTGACCTCAGTTGCGTAGAATCCATTAATCACGAATAGAGACGTCATCTTGTAGAAACCCAAAGTACAATACAAAGACAAAAGTGAATTACGATTAGTATATACAAATAATATGTTAATTGTTAAGGAATGGAAACAGAATTTAAAAAATAAGAAGAAATATACATAAATTAATAATATAACAAAGGAAGAGAAACTCAACTGTAAGTAAAAATAGAGTAAAAAGGGTTGATGTAAAAGGGGATTGGAAGGCTATTTTTTAATATAGGATCTCTACTCCAGGATAATATTTCATCAATTTACTTCCGCTGCTTTTTACTACATACGACTGGGATGTTCAAATATGTGAATATTAAAGTTACAGAGGACAAAACTACGCGTTACTTTGCACACGCACCTAATTTTTGGCAAATGATTTCTTCTATGTTACCTCGGTCCACTTGAAGTAATTAAAACTGTACATAACAATCCCTCTTACGTAACTATTCTTATTTCATCACTTCCATATATATTTTGCATATATATATATATATATATATATATATATATATATATATATATATATATATATATATATATATATATATGTGTGTGTGTGTGTGTGTGTCGGTGTGTGTGTGCGTGCGTACATATACATTATTATATAAAGACATAAAAATTGGGACCAACCAAGTTATATTTCAATTTACCTCCTATTTTATCTGAATATTTCTCCTAGATGTCTTACAATAAACCCGAAACATTAATGGATACATGATTTGGTTTGTTAAGTTTTTATCTCTCTATCTTGCACTATGTTCATTAATCTCCTATTATTATATAACTAGTAGGACCCGTTTACCGACGTTACCCGGTGAAAACATGACAGATCCAGAAAGAATCGCCCTAGCAAGCGGAGTTTAGGGGGCGTTAACACAAGGCTGAGTTATGCTGTAAGCCTATTTTTAAAGGTTGTGTAAATGTATTAGGCAAAACCAAAAATAAAAAAACAAGAGATAAACAGTTGCTAATAAATAGAAATGAATATAAACAATTAAAGCTAATTGATTTCTTACTGTAGATTGTTTTTTAAGTGATACAACGAAACAATGAAAGAAAGAAAGAAGAATTTAGAAGAACGGCTTTCGCAAATTACTCCCATGCCTTCAGAAGCTTCTCTTTATATGGAAAGGTTGGAGTGTTTATACTACGCTTGTTTATGCTGCAAAAATATTTCTTCGATTGTTGTTTAAACGTATTTTGCCAACATAAACACAACATAAAATTAAAAAAAAAAGCTAAATAACATTCCATACGCCAATAGCTCCCGAAATCAAATATATAAAATTTTAAATATTAAAAATAACATGAAAGCAGTTGACAATAAAATTAAATAAAAACAGTAAAGCTAACGAATTAATTCAACGTAATATAATATTTTGAAGTGTTCCTTTAGAATGATGTAATTTCGGAATAAGGGACTTAGCGTTCTACCAATCAGAGAAAGCCGATATTTTCGAGGAAGACCTTATTATTTTTTATACTTATACGGAGGAGGTTAATAGTATATCTGTGATCGTCCGAGCCAGTTAAGGATGTGTACGTCTAGAATATGTAGAATGTGCTCCTTCCAATGTTTCCTGCTTGTGTTAGGACTAAATATTTGGAAGAAAGAGTAGGTACCTCTCCATCTAAAAATATTGCCATTGTGACACTGTTGCTCCTAGCATGTACTATATTATTTTATTATTTCCGGTGTCTACCAAGGTATTGCAAAGTTACATAAGGTGATGGCGAATAGTCTTAATGTATTGCATCTTTATATTGTGTCTTTTTGTAAATCTACGATTCATTGGTGAAAAAGGGAATTTCTGTAGTCATTTTATTATATATGGATATTATATATATATATATATATATATATATATATATATATATATTTGTAAAACTGGTAGTTAATAAAAACTTGAAGAGGGCGCTCAATACTATTGCAGAGCAAATATGTGGGTTAATAAAAATAAAACATATATATACACACATATATATACATATATATATATATATATATATATATATATATATATATATATATATATATATATATATATTGTGGTAAAAATACAACATACCCGCTTAGCGACTGACAAACTTTTAAACAAGTTTTCTAATGCAAATTGGTAAGGACTATTCACCTTACTTACTAAACAAATGCTAGTTTTATTTTGGTGTCTAAAACTCGCCACGCATCCCCAGTTTTGCTGATGACGAGACTATATTAAACAACACAATCTTTGTTAATTAGTTTCAATGTTTATTATCAATTCCAATTAAATTAACATCGTTTCCGAAACGATCATGCACACAATTTGATTGTGTTTGTTCAACTTATTTATAATTTACATTTATTAATTGTATACTCAATATATATATATATATATATATATATATATATATATATAAATATATATATATATATATATTTATACACACATACGCGAAAACACACACACATATATATATATATATATATATATATATATATATATATATATATATATCAACAAGTTTTATTCAAGCACGTCTGATTCAAAATGACAGTTATTCATTTTTCTGATTTTTCTGGATAACTATTTTCATTTGCCATCTGGAAAATATATATAATCTCCATATATAATAAGTACAGGAATCCCCTTCCTAACCAAAGTGTCATGGGTTTACAACAACAGATGCAACATAAACTTCAATTCGAGGATGGGAGAAACTCAATGAATGATTAGGGAAGATATTTGACGGCTACCTGAAAGATACATAATAATACATCAGAAAAAAACCCACCTCGGAAGATTATTTAAATAAAGTAGATAAATTCGGACTGCTCGGTCAATTCGAAGCATGGATGTATCAATATATTTTCTGGCTGGTGACTATATATAAATTTACAATTTTTTGAGTTAAACAGATATAGAATTATAACAGCAAGATTACGGAGATGGTGTCGTTTACGGAAATCACTATCTTGCATAGATCTGTATGAAAGCTCGAACGTGCTAAAACTACAGTTTACAAGCCTTGTCGAAGATTATAATGTAGCTAAAGTGAGACTATCTATACAATATAACTACTTGAAAGTTCCTTAGCTTGTAGGAGCTAAACATGAATTAGCAATAGCAGAATACAGACTCAAAACAAGAACTTCATTAGGCACGGTAGCGAAAGGACCAATAGGATTGAATTTTTCTCTCGACAATAAGTTTTGACAAGGGGAAAGGGTGAAAATATGTGGTCTCTAACAAGAATTCCGAAGTAAGTAAAAAGAGTTAACAGTTACAAGGATGGCATGAATGTGTCAACAGGGCGCATGAACAAGGTGGAGGTCCATCATGCACTGAAAAATACAATGGTCACAAATTTATTTTTTATAAAACGGGGACACCGTTTTTAATTCATGCAGTGTATGACACAGTCCTTGGCAGGCTAATCTCAAGCTATGGAATAACACCCATTCGCCTTTGTGCAAATTTTGTGGAGAAACCGGATCGTTAAAACCATCCTTAATGCCTGCCAACCAAGACAATTTTCCGTGAAACCGTTGACATCCAAAGACTTTATCCAGTCCCCTACAAAACCAACACTCTGTTCACCTAAAAGAGTTATGCTCCCTCTTGTCACGTCTCCCAACCTCAGAAGCTCCCCAAATTAATACCCCTTAGTCCTGCCAAAAGAATAAAATGCGTCCCCTTCACTGTTTCGGATATTTCCGTGACGCCCTTGAATACTCCGCATGCATCCCCGGCCAAGTCCCTGCCAGTGGCTCAGACCTTTAGAAACACTGAAAGCCCATCCCTTCCCAGAAAAGAGCGCGGAGCCCCTCCCTGGAAAACAAAAAGAAAAGGGCACTTTACCTTCCCGGTAAAAAACATTTGTTCGGTCAGCGAGTCGAAGATTAACAACGCGCATTACTTTAAAAATGCTGACCTGATAAAACTAATCGAGTTCAGGGTGGTGGCTGGAATGCCAGTCGAAGACCCCTGCAATTTTCCGAATGCAAAACGACCATTAACTGTCATCCGGAAGAGAGGGGAAATTAATGACTCATGAGTATTGCTGGAGGGGGAAAATAAAGCTTTTGAACTTTCACCTCCGCTAATTATATTCAAAGAATCTGATATCAAAAGTTTAAGAAACTGTTGATTAGGATGTGTTCCCATAAAGATGCACACTTCCCTGTATAGGGTAGCTAAACTAACCTATCCCTTGCATGTTGGTGGTATCTCGTGTGATAAGCTCATTGATACACAGATGGATCCTTATTCGGTTGGGAGAGTCATCAGCACGCTGAGGACGGCGATGTTTGTTTCTGGAATCCAACCCTGAGGCACCATAATGGATCTCAAACCTGCTATTATAAATGTGCGAGGGTTGAGGGCTGACTCGCGAAAATTCTGAGAAAACTTGGATTTGCAGCAGCTCGGAGTAAATGTCTGTTGTGTTCAATAAACTCATCTCATTCCAGGTGACCATTTGTCTGTCTAGGAGCTATAGCGCCTTCTTCACTACTTTAATTCTCGCTCGAGAGGTGTTTCTAGGCTAGTGAAAAGGTATTTGAATGCGTCATGTGACCCGTGCTTCATGGATCCGGAAGGAAGAATGTGCGTTTTGGATACTACCATAAAAAGGTAAGGTTTTTCGTTTTATCCGCGTCTATGCGCCTAATTGTCACAGTGAGCTTGCCAATTTCCTTCCTCGGATTGAGGAGTCATGAGTACTTACCGAACGGTTTACTTAGCGGGAGACTGGAACGCGGTCCTGTATCCCGAGTTAGATCGCTTGAGGTTGACATGTAGGGGCAATAATGACGATCGGGACGCTTTCCATTTTCGGAATTTTCTTGATAAGTTTGATCTTATTGAAAAGTTCGGGGAAAAAGGCCCCGTGATGTAGTGTGGACTTGGAGAGGTAGTCGAGGCTCCGGTACGGTACAACTTTCGAGTTATATAGACCGGGTAGTTAGGCGAGTGGATGCAGGAGTATTAGATTGTCCAAGTTTCCATAATATAGTTTATTAGGATAACCGAGTTGTTCGCGTTCGGTTAAACTTAGATATACCTTAACCCAAGTTGGCCGGTTACTGGAAGCTCAACACGTCGTTGTTTGATGTGCAGGGATACCGCGGCGGGTACCTACTAACTCTACAACGGGAATTGACGGGAGCTGTTATTTGGAATAAGTGGTGGGCCAATCTTAAGCGTGTCATTAGGTCGTTTTCTGCTTATTTTAGCTAACAACTCAACCAACAAGCTAGGGCAACTAAAGCGACACTATAGTCAATTTTAGATCAGGCGGGAAGAGGGGGGTAGTGTTAATGTAAACATAATAAGGACCCAGCTTACCTCCTTGAGAGAAAAGGAACACCAAGATTAAGCGATAAGCTAGCTTAAAAAGAATGCCCCAGGAGGCAACAATTATGCCTGCTGAGTTGCGTGCGGAGGAGCTTCAACAGCGGCCGATCGGCATATTGCGCGTGACATTGCCGGGTGGAAGAAGCGTGACCACAAACGAAGGCGTTCTGAAGGCGTGTAGGTCGCACTTTCAGGAGCTTTTTACCAGGGAACTCGGTCTTTCATTGGAATAGTTGGATAACTATTTGGCTGACTTTCTCACCTTTCGGCGACTGAAGCGGCTAGGTGCGAAGGGGCAATAACGGAGGATGATGTCATCAAGGCCTTGAAATGGGTTGGTCTTAACAAGTCTCCGGGTATCGATGGTCTGCCTTAAGAAGTGTATTTGAGGATGGCGTACATCTTTGTTCCCTTGCTGGCAGTTTTATTTAACTCGTGGTTAGAGGATGGCTCATTAGCCAACCACTTTACCATGGGTATCCTGAAACTGTTAAGTAAAAATTAAGATGGTGGGGATGGGTTAGATAATTATCGACCCTTAACAATGATTAATGCGAAATTAAAAAAAATTGCCAAGTTATTGCTAATCGTTTGCGGCTTGAAAGGCAGGGCAATTCAAGATAATCTGCCTTCTATACGCTTGGTCATAGAAAAAGTCGTGACTGAAGTCACGCTGATCACTTTGGATCAGTCCAAAGCCTTCGATAGGGTGGGCCATCGTTACTTACAGCCAGTTCTATCAGCGGCTTGTTTTGCCTTACAGTTTTGCTCACGGGTTTACCTCGTGTATGATAATCCCGCGTTTCTGGTATAAGTGAATGTAAAGAGATCGAAGCCTTTCAGTTTATCCAGATCCATTCATCAGGATTGCCCACTATTACTATTGCTCTATGCACTTGCGTTGGAGCATTTCCTGCGTAGGCTAAGGGTGAACCCGCCCATATTATGGTATCACTTTGCCGGGCGCTTCTGCCACGGAAAGTATTATGCCTATGCTGATGATGTAACAGTGTTTGTGACAAACAATGCTGAGATTAGTGTTGTCGGCGCAGAAATTAGATTATACGACACAATCTCAGTGGACAAAATTAACTGTAGAGAAGACCTGTGGCTTGCGAATTGGTGCCTGGAGAGGAATCTCCCTTCACGGACACTACAGCTGGAGTGACGGGACTTGCAAGATACTCGGCATCTGGTTAGACCCAGATCTTCAGCTGCAGAAGAATTGGTCAGAAGTCCTGGAAGCTGTGCGTGCTTCCGC
Source organism: Euprymna scolopes (assembly GCF_053919585.1). Classification (NCBI taxonomy): domain Eukaryota; kingdom Metazoa; phylum Mollusca; class Cephalopoda; order Sepiida; family Sepiolidae; genus Euprymna; species Euprymna scolopes. The sequence goes on from NC_136492.1 coordinate 121,853,833, forward strand.
TAGTCGGTGTATCTGCAGAAATCTTTCCTTAAGGGGGAGAGCAGAAGTGTGTGTTTCACACTTTTCTAATATTCACATGCCGTCTTGCACTCCTTCCACTCCCATCTGATACTGTTCTCCATTTGCAACGGGATATATTTAAGTTCTTATGATTTTGAAAGGCTCATATGGTCCGTCGTGAGCTTTGTTTCGCCATGCTTCTAAGGGTGGCATGTTTGTGCCAAATGTAGAAACTCGTCAACACACACTTTCTCTGTAATTCCATGATCGAATATGTATGCAAGTTGATGGAAATGGTTGCTTCTGGAAAAAAGACACCAAGAAAGCCTCCCCGACGTTGAGAAGTGTGCACTCAAGTGAGAGCGAGACACATAAATTACACCGAGGTGAGTACTCCTTCTATAGAGAGTGTCACCGCGCTTTGAAGCTCCTTCTAACACGTTTCTGACACCCTGCTGTTGTCTCGAAATGACTTATATCAAGTATTAGTAAGGGAAATCGTTGGGGAGGATACAATTGAGGGGCTCATTTCGACGAGGGGGCAGCGTAGCTTGATATGGCCTTGGGAGGCTGGGTTGTGGTGTCTCACATACATCGAGGCATCTTTGGCCTGGCTGGTAATTCGAAATGCTCTCTGGGTCAGTAAGAGACTTCACTCGGCTGGCTTGCCAAATTCGCCTAGTTGTAAACGGTATGGTGACTAAGTCGAGACTTTAAATCATGTCTTCTACTATTGTTGCATCATTGTGCCGCTGAGTGAGTTTGTTGCTAGGTTCATGGTTCGCATCCTAAAGGTGCCGTCTTTCAACCTGGAACCTATCAATGTTTGCTTAGAAGACAAATATATCTAACCTTGCAAGCAGTAATGAAAGGTGTAATATTGAGGACTCGCATGAAAGTGGTGTATGGAACACAGCATTTTGCTCTTCTGGGCCGTGTTAAAATGTTCTTTTTTTATTTAAAGGTTCGTATTAGGGATGAGAGGACAACCCTCTTTTCGTCAGACTTTGCTGAAAGATGGGTATCTGTTGCGCATGTCTGTCGCATAAGGGGTGCAAGACTTGAGTGGTATAAAGAGGTGCTTTAGTCTTGAGGATTTTGGGTCCCAAAAACAAACGTCGATCTGGACTCCGTTCTAAAAGTCAAACATAGTTTAGCTTAAGTTCTATTTTCAAACACTTCAAGTTCATAACTTTGCTAGTGTGTGAGAAGTAGGTGACCGATCTTGCTATTTGCAAGAGATGCCCGTTCACTTGCGATATCTGTGTAATATGTGTTAGTAATAAAGCAATCGGACTCGCATCTCTTTTTCGACTAGCAAATCTATGTATCTGCCACAGTTTCATAATGGGGGTCTTAATATTAACACCGTTTTATTTCCTTTCTCTTTTTATTACATTTTCACCCCAAACAAGGCACATTGCCACTTTGGTGTAGGGGGTGACTAGGAGGGGGAGCAACTGCTGAGGCACTATGTTTGGATTTGGGCATCAAGATGTCGGTTCACGTTAGACTTGTACTTCTACACGTCAGTACTGTTGGGGAAGCAGGGACTTGGAATGGAATTCCAAATCTACCGGTTCTGGGGAAGACACTATTGGAGTAGAAAGATCTTTTTAATCTAGGGATCTCTACAATGTGGGGGGTAGGATTTAGCTGCCTGTTTGGTTTGTCGATTGTGTCTACATCGTGGGGACACAAGTGTCTGCAGTTTGTCAGAGCATTCACCATTAAAATACTTGTACAACAGGCAGAGGGATGCAACGTTTCGTCGATGGGACAGAGGCCGAAGCTTAGATGGCAGTTCAGGGCCTATCAGATTTGAGACTCTCTTTTGAACCTTGTCTAAGAGCGAGAGACTAGCAGCAGATGCACCAGTCCAAATGTGACAACAATACTCCATACATGGGCGAATGGTGACCTTATAGATGTACAAGGTACTTTCAGGTGTCAGTACTTTTCTAGCACGGTAGGGAGATCCTACCTTTTTCACAGCGGCTCTGGCAATGTTTTCAATATAATTTTTCCAACTCATGTTTCCTGTGAACGTTAGGCTAAGCAGTTTGAAATATGTACTCTCAGACAGGGAGTCACTTATCATTGCTATTGGTGGCAGAGAGGGTTTCTTGTAATTATTGAAGGAAACCAGTTTAGTCTTGGTAGCATTGAATGTGGTCATCCATTTATGCCCCCATTCCACTACAGATAGGAGGTAATCTTCTAGTGTTTTTGCCATTTCTTTAGATATGTGTTCATTTGTTTTCCTGTCATGTACGTTATAGTGTGTAGTGTCATCAGCATATATACCTTTCTCAGATGCAATTTTGTCGGGGAGGTCATTTATGAATATCAGTTACAATAGAGGCCAAGGACAGACCCCTGAGTCACTCCCGCATTTATTTCACACTGTTTAGCTGTACGACCGTCGAGGACAACCTGGATTATTCTCTCAATTAAGAAGGATTTAATTATCTTAAGTATTCTACCAGTGGTACCGTATGATTTAATTTTCCTGAAGAGACCCTCGTGCCATACCCTGTAAAAACCTTAGATATATCTAGAGCTACAGCGCTGCCCTCCCCGCTTTGTCCAGTGAATGGTATATATGTTCAGAGATTACACTGAGGATGTCTGCTGTGGAACGGAGTTGTCTAAATCCATATTGTGTGTCAGTCAGGAGTTTAGCATCTCTAAGGTGCCGGACTAGAGCATGGTTAATTATGGTCTCAAATATTTTGGCGAAAAGTGGGAGGATGCTAATGGGGCGATAATTTGATGGGTCAGTTCTTTCGCCAGAATTCTTGAATACTGGTACTACATTGTAAATATAAAGTTTAATTTCTTTATTCACCCCCCTCTTTTTACATATTGTATTACATTGGGTTTAAGTAGCGTTTGGTTGTTGAAAAAGGATATATACGCCGATGGATGTATAGTATAAAGGAGGTATTGTGGTGAGACTAGAGTGAAAGTGGGATCTAGCTCAGTTACCTTAGGCAGCATTAGTTACGCATGACCGACCTTTCCTCCATTCCGAATTTTTCGGCGTTGTGCAAAGTTTTTCTTTAAAAATCTTGTATTTTTATTGGAAATAAATAACCATATGTTTCTTCGTGCCAACACGGGGATACTCTTTTGTTCTCTGGATTCCAGCTCGAGAAATATCTACTGAGATACAGTCACCTCGACGACTTATGTAGAACAACGATCAATCGGAAGCAATTCTTAAACTAAACATGGCTTAAACTTCCAGGGTTTATAGGCACTGCGTGCGTTTTTATTTCGATAGATCCGAATCAAAATTCGAATTATAGCAAGTAACATTTTTAGGATATCTAAGAATTCAAAAGGTACACAAAGTACTCCAAACACAACCTGAAAACAGAAAATCTCTCGAAGTCATTGAAAAGAATGCGACTGTCTTTGCGGAAGTAATATACTGCTTAGATAGCCGAAGTATATCAATCAAAATGAGAGAAGCCCTGAAGGATGGTTGCAAATCATTACACATATTGATAGAGCATTTCTCGTAAGGAAACCCCAAAAGTATTTCTTTATACTCTGAACTGACCTCTCACAAACGAATGGAATCTGAAACCATTACGTATTATATTATAAGAGCAGAAACCACTGCAAACACTTTAAAGATGGCTGGTGAAGTTAATAGCGAGAGTCTGTTAATTTCCATGGTCCTCAAGGGATTATCGAGTGATTGCAACTTATCGTGATAACCCAGAATCAAAAATCCATGGCGTTTAGTCAATGAAAGGTGACATGGAGAACTTACGAGGAAACTGAAAAAATTACTATATAAAAAAGGAATCTACAAATATCATGAAATTAAAAAATGCACGCATAAAAACACCAAAACAAAATTATACCCATGCCGGGAATAAAAACCGAAACTTTGCCAAATATATTTTTTCTCCTAAGAAAAGTACAAAAAATTATGTGAATTAATTGTGGACGACCTAATCACAATAAATACTGGGCTTTAAAGGGTGACTCCGATAAAAAAAAATGTGGAGAGATACATTAGCGACCAGTATTATTTGTTTTAAAGGACGTTTAACCCTTCAACAAATAATAATAATTTTCTTGTCGATGGTTGTGCAACGACACATGTGATTACAAAGGAATATTGATCTCCTTTAAACCTCAAAATCATTTTCTAGAACTTATTAGGGGCTATCGAGTAAATGATATTGTATTGAAAAAGGTGATGCTAAAATCTCGCTAAATGTGAACTATGTTTCTGTATTTTAGAAATCGCTCTTCTAATTGTTACGTAGTGGGTGTTATTATTTTTAAAGTACCAAATACTCAGAGTACGTTTCGTTGTTCTTATTAAGATGACAAATATATACATGTTGTTGTTTATGTTGTAGTAGTCTTAGAGTGATAGACACCGTCTAAGGAGTGTTCATGTTCAATATTGTGAGATGCTAGATAATATATACTCATTGTGAGTGTCTATATTGTCTTAAGATGTTCACGTTTGTGGAGATAGCATATTGGAGACATAAACATGGTATATATAAAGAGAGAGAGACAGTCCTGTATATATGTATATATATATATATATATATATATATATATATGTGTATATATATAATAGAGAGTGTACATGTTACTACAAGAGCACCAAGCCTGTAATTCAACTAGCAGAGATTTTTTAATATCTTGATAGATAGACCGAAAGTGCGTTTGGCATTTACGTTGACAGCTGTACATATAATATAAACAGGCTACTTTCTCGTTGTAATGATGAACAGAGAAAGACGGCAGTTATTAAAAAAAATCATAATGATCATTTATGCTTCGACCGATCGGAAATTAGTCTGTATTTCAGGGATTCAAAGTTGTTACATGGTTATTTCTAAACCCTTCTGCTTCCAGAGGAAACCTTGACTCTAACCGAGAATTGGCTTGAGTTTCTCTGCTCCTCTGATCTGACTGATCTAACTCTCCTCTAACTAACTTCAAACTCTTTCCTATATTCAGAAATCACACGTATGTCTGGTGAATGTGGCTACAACTCACGTGTTTAAGCATGCATTGTTATTCACATGTCTCTTACAAAGCTGACCCTCAAACCTAATTTTCGTAACTCACTTCACAAAGAACTTTTTCCATTGCCCGTCTTAAAATACCTTATTTTAATTTTCATTTTTATAACAAAAACAAATTCCATCATAACATTCCGTTTTCAATAAACAGATATCTAACTATATTTGTGAGCTAAACAATGGCAATTCCACATTCCTTATTTTCAATAACATTCTGTATTTATTTTAACTTATGATTGGAATTCTCAATTCCAAATCTCACTTCGCAAGTTCGAATTCTTGACTAGTCTATTTCATATATATATTCACTTACAAGACCAGGCTTTTGTAACATTATCACGACATTTAAACAAAATATACTTTCTGTACAAGCTGCCATAAAAAGGTGAAAATATAAACTTTAGCCACAATAAATCAAAACTGGTGTACCCGAATGAAACTGTACTTGACATTAAAGAAAATGGAAGACTATATTATGTAAATAGCGTAGTCCTATCGAAAACCGACTGCCATGATTTACAGATAGCATAAAATTCTTGGCAATGCAAATTCCTGATATAAAAAAGTCGCCGACTGTAGTTGATGGAATAGAAAATAAAACCATAAAAAAGCTTTAACTGCGACGTTTATACGCAGGGAAAAATGACAAACTATCAAACAAGAAGGTCAAAAATCCTATCACTGATGCATTGTGACTTGAACGGTCCTGTGGAACCAATGGCTAGAGAGCATTATAAATATGTATTGAACTTCGTAGAATACAATCCAGGTTTTTATAATGGTATACATTTTTAAGAACAATTCTGATACCCTACTAGCAACTAAAAATATTCAGCTGACATGGCTCTTACGGTAAAATGTATTCGCTCTGATAACGGTACGGAATTTACTAATAAAGACTTTAGATCTTTTACTAATTAACCATCATATCAAGCATGAAATGTCGGCCCTTGGATCGGCACACCTAAACGGAACTGCGGAAAGAGCATGTTAGACACTTTTTGAAATGGCAAGATGTCTGCTTATTGAATCAAAACTCCCCAAAAGCCTCTGGACGTACGCACTTACGGTGTTGAGTATATACGAAACATGTTCTTTAACAAAACACATACTAAAACCCCATATGAAGCTTTCTGGGGTAGAACACCAAGTTTAAACCGATTGCATGTATTTGGTTCAACTTCCTTCGCATATATAGATAATAAGAGTAAATTACATATTTAAACCGAAAAAGGTATATTTTTTGGATACAATAAAAACAATCTAGCCAATTTAGTATTTATTTCCAGAGAAATATAAAATTTAAAAATACGATGTAGAAAAATCACAGACACGTTTAATTTTAAATGGTAAGATAATAAAATTATCAAATCTACTATTGCTATTCCATGGAAAATAAGCAAAAAAGCTTTAACGAAGCATTTAATTCAGAATATGGTGATGAATTTAAATAAGCCATGAAAAAGAAATAGATGCGTTGATCAAAATAATACCTATACGGCAGTACCTGTTTCAAAAGATAAACATGTTATTTCTACAAGATGGGTCTTTACAAAAAAGACTATAGCATAAGGCATTGGACAGTGCAAAGCAAGATTTGTTGCTAAGGGATGCTCTGAAATTTATGGTATAAAATATTTTTTTACGTTTTCATCGACCACAAACCTAACGACAGTCAGAATTTTATTGCAACTCGTATCGCAATATGACCTAAACATTCATCAAATGGACATACAAATGCTTATTAGAATGCCCCAATAAAATGTGAAATTTATATTGCCCCTTCAAAGGGACTTTTTAATGAAAAATAAAAATATTGTGTGGCGACTTAACAAGTTATTATACGGTCTAAAATAGAGTGTTCAGTGCTGGAATACAGTAGTTCATGATTATATGATTAAACAACAATTTAAACAATGCCCAGCAGACCCTTGCTTATATACCCAACACAAAGACAATAAACTACTGATTTTGGGTTCATGCGTCGATAATATTTTATTCGCAGCAAATTGTGACATAACGTTGTCCGATGTTAAGAACAAATTAAGTAAAAGATTCCAAATTTACGAACTTTGCAAAATATCCTGGTTTTAGGCAATAGAATTTACTCAAAGGAAATGACTTATTACGATGAATCTCGATTGATTCATTGACAAAATACTATAAACATTTGGAATGGGGGAGTGCAAGAAACGCTCTATAAAATGATATTAATAAAAATATTAATTATTAAACATTCTGAAATGATATTTATAAAAATATCGACACAGAATCTGGCACAATAGATTATTAATTATACCGAGAATACATAGGAAGTCTTGCATATTTAATGACAGCGACGAGACCTGATATATGCTATACAGTAACAAAACTTTCACAAATTATCAAAACCGACAATGAAAACGTTAAATAGAGCTAAACAAGTCCTTCGTTAATTAAAAGGAACTAAAGAACAGAAGTTAGTATTTAGAAAATCAAGAAACCCCCTAAAATTAGGTTTTTCGGATTCAGACTGGGCAAACGACGAAGATCGCAAGAGTGCATCTGGATATTGGTTCAGACTCTCAGAAAATGGGTCAATTATTTCATGGAAATCTAAAAAGCAACAGATTGTATCTCTCTCTACGTGTGAAGCAGAATTTCTTCTAGAGTATAATTTTAACAGTGGGGAATCAGTAGTCAGTGCAGGAAAGAGCTGAAACAAGTCACGATTCATACATTACTTTATTTCATGCATATTTTTAACAGACATTATTGCATAGTTGTTGTTTTCGTAAATGAGGGGGCGATAATGTGTGTTGAATAATGAAAAATTAGTAACATATCCAAGAATTATTAACCATGATGAAATGTGAATAATTGATTGGTGTTTTCTTTAATGAAATTATCAACCCGGGTAGCATATCCAAGTTATTTTCGTAGGCGGGGGGGATCATGGGGCCAAAATTATGGAAGATTATTGTCGAAGATAATAACATATCACATAATTATGAAAAATGATGTAATGTGAATTAATTGGTGTGTTTGTGATTAAATAATCGGCCCCGACAGTATATCCAAGTGAATGTTTTGGTAAGGTGAGGGTGGGCAATTTTGTAGGTCAAAATTAAAAAAAAGGATTGTCGAATAAGTAGCATAGCAAAGAGTTATTAAAAATGATGAAATGTAAGTTAATTGATTAATGCGTTTGTAATGAAATAAAAGTGCAAGACAATGTATCAAAGTTATCATTTTCGTAGGGGAGGCAATAACGCGGGTTAGAATTGTAAAAAAATTATTGTCGAAATTAGTCACATATACAAGAATTATGAAAGATGATGACATGTTAATTAATTGATTGTTGGTTCCTTTGTAATTAAATAATCCGACCAGACAATATATCAAAGTTATTACTTTTCCAAAGCGCGGGGCAAAATTTTGGTTAACCTTATGGAAAATGATTGTCGAAATTAGTAACGCATTCACGAATTATGAAAAATGATGACATATGAATTAATTGATTGGTCAGTTTTTAAGGAAATAATCATCCCACACTATATATCAGACTTATTATTTTCGAAAGACGGGTGATGAAGTGGGTTTAAATTATGACAAATAATTGTCGAAATTAGTTACCTATCCAAGAGTTATAAAAAATGATGAAATGTGTTAATTGATTGGTCTGTTTTTAATGAAAGAATCGGCTTAGACAATATATCAAATTATCATTTTCGTAACTAGGGTCTGTGCGATAACGTGGGTCACAAATATAAAAAAAAATATCGAAATTTGTAACATATCCAAGAAATATGAAAAAATATGAAATCTGATTTAATCGATTGATATGTTTGTAATATAATAATCGGCATACAAAAGATATCAAAGCTTTTATTTTCGTAAGTAGAGGGCGATAATGTAGGGTTACATAATGAAAAATTGTTGTCGAAATCAGTAACATGTCCAAGAATTATAAAAAATATCAAATGCGAATTAATCGATTGGTGTGTTTGTAATGAAATTATACAGCCAGACAATATATCAAGGTTATTATTTTAGTAAGGGGGTAGGCGAAACATTGGTTGCAAATATCAAAAAATGATTCTCGAAATTAGTAACTCATCTAAGAATTATTAAAAATGATCAAATGTGAATTAATCGAGCGGTGTGTGTGTAATGACATTATAAAGGCAGATAATTATAAAGCCAGACAATATATCAAAGTTTTTATTTAATAAGGGAGTAGGCGATAACATGGGTTACAAATATAAAAAAAAATGATTTTCGATATTAGTAATATATCGATGGATCATTCAAAATGATGAAATGTTAGTCAATTGATTGGTGTTTTCGTGGATGAACTAATCGGCCCAGACAATACATCGAAGTTAGTTTTTTGTAAGGGGGTGAGCGCTAGCCTGTGGTTTTAAATTATGAAAAAAGATTGTCGAATTTAGTAACATATCAAGAATTATGAAAAATGATGTCATGTGAGTTAATTGATAGGTGCGCTTGTAATAAAATAATAAACCCTCACAATTTATCAGAGTTATTATTTTCCTAAGGAAGTAGGCGTTATATATATTATGAAAATGATTTTCGAAATTAGTAACATATCCAAGAAATATGAATAATGATGAAATGTTAGTTAATTGATTTGTGAGTTTGCAAGAAAATAATAAAGCCAGACTTATGTAGCTTAAATCTGCTGCCTTTGAGCAATAGTAGTTGCGCAAGTTGAAGTAAACCATTGGGGAGAGTGGCATTTCTATAAAATTTCCGCATGGAAATATGTGCTTCAATTGGAGCTTTGAACCATTCAGTGGTCTAATTTGCGCACTGTTCAGCAGGAAGAGAAAATATTTCCCATGACACATCTCTGATAAGAGTGCTTCCCAGTCAGCCTTTTGATAATATCTCGCTGTTTTGAACACTGGCTTTCAGTTTTGGCTCTAGTGTTTAAGGCCATTTAAACCATTATCACTGTAAGATCAGCGTTCCAAGTTGGCTGTCGGCATTCGTTATACAATCATCAGAAACTGTGATCAAAAAAACAGATCTAGAAGTGATGCGGGTTGTTCTTGCTGGTCAGGGAAACAGGTTAGAAACGTAACCATTTGTGATAGGGAGTGAGGTATAGAGAAGCTATGTGTTGTGCTGTCCCCTGCGTCTGTGTAAGTAGAGAAGCCAAGCAAGTTTTTGTGGTGGACATTAAAATCACCAAATACATGTACTTGTGCGCTAGTGTCGAGAGAGAGAGAGAGAGAGAGAGAGTGAGAGAGAGAGATAGTACTGTGTCAATGCTGTCAGAGACTTTGTTTATTATGATGCAGTCCCGTGTCTATGGAGAGCGGTAGAGAAAATAAGTAGTTAATGTTATGGTGCATGTTGCATAAAGGCTTGATCGTCCGAATCTAGGTTTGTTTCTCTAGTCAAGGGAAGGATATTACGAATGTAAACTTACAGTTCGTGCATATGTCTGTCAGAGTCCTTACGGCAGAGTGGGAGATACCAACATATGTTAAACTAGTTAGAGGGGATAGAAGAATGCAGGTTACTCTCACTTAGTGCTAAGATATCCGGGGTGTTTATTGGGATAAATGCTTCAACATCAGCTAAATTTGTACTAAGCCTACGGATGTTCGCGAATGGAAGACTCAAGGTAGGATGTAACTTGGTTTTGTTTGACCCTAAGCCTGGTTTAATCTTAGTTTTAGATTGTACTGTCATCATATTTTTAACGTGTCTCAGTTTAGGTAAGGGCGAGCTAAACAAGGGGTTATGCAGAGCATCAGACATGCAACACAAGTAGACCATCAGATGCCCTTTCTTCAACTAGGATTGTGGTCTCAGGAACGCCCACCGGGGATGAGTGCAGAGTCCCTTTCCATGTGCGCTATGGTACTAAAAACAACCTCATATTATACAACTGTTGATAGAGCAGCCGCTCTAAGCGCTACATAAGAGTTAGGACTCCTGTACTACCAGTCGGAAACAGCATCCAGGAACTGTCAATCCGGTACCCTCAGCGCATCAGAAGAAGGTGAACCCAATCTAATTGCACAGGCATATACGATATCCAAGTACTTCTCATTTCTGAGGTGTGGGATCCGCCGGGAGTCGGGAAAATGCCGTTCATTGACCCAGGCAGTAAACAAGACCAACCACAGTTTTTCTTTTGAATCACTGTGATAGCGTATCTGCGTCTGACTAATAAGCAAAGAAGGGGAATGGAAGCCGGGCGATAGACAGATCCTATCTTCTCCTTATGCAGTTTAGGTTTGCAAACAATACAGTAGAAAAAATAAATCCTGGCTTCTGTTAAGCTAAGAAATCTCTCTTGCCTAAGCTTTTCAATTTTTCGAGTCGAATTTTAAGAAGAACACAAGGCTCGCAAAGAAACACAAAGCGATAACGACAATATATATGTATATAATTAAAATACACTATATTTAAATAATAAAATTACATTAAAAGAGAAAAAGTATAAACAACAGTTGGCAAGAAAAAGTAAAAAGAAACAGTTGGTATTTTATTAGGATTCATTAACTAATCGTCCGTGAGAATATATCAAAGTTATAATTTGCCTAAAAGGGGATCGCAGTAATGTGGGTTAAAATTGTGAAAGAGGATTGTCGAAATTAGTAACATATCCAAGAATTATGAAAACTGATGAAATGTGTGTTATTTGTTTGTGTTTTTTATGAAATAATAAAACCAAACATTATATAAAAGTGATTATTTTCGTAGAGGTGGCGCGCGAAATGTAGGTTAAAATTATAAAAAAATGATCGTCAAAATAAGTAACAGATCCAGGAATTATGGAAAATAATGTAAGTTTATTGATCGGTGTGTTTGCAATGATTTAATCGACCCAGACAATATGTCAAAGTTCTTATTTTCATAAGGTGAGGGTGCAAATGTAGGTTAAAATCATGAAAAATGATTGCCAAAATTAGTAACATATCCAAGAAGTATTAAAAATGATGAAACGCGCGTTAATTGATTGGTGTTTTAATGAAATAATCAGCCGAGACAATATATCAAAGTTATTATTTTCGTAAGGAGAGGATTGGCAATGTGGATAAAAATATGAAAAATTGATTGTCTATATTAGAAACATATGCAAATATTATTTTAAAAAAATGATGAAATGTGAATTAATCGATTGGTTTGTTTGTAATGAAATAATTAGTCCTGGCAATATATTAAAGCTATTATTATTGTAAGGAGAGGGGCGTGATCTAAATTTAAATTATGAAAAATAATTGTCGAAATTAGTAACATACCTACGAATAATGAAAATTATCAAATGTAAAATAATTGCTTTGTGTGTTATTAATTAAATTACAAAGTCAGGCATATGAAAGTGATTATTTTTGTAGGGGCGGCGTGCGATAAACTGGGTCACAAATATACGAAATTGATAATCAACATAAGAAGCGTATCCAAGAATTATGAAAAATAATGAAATGTGAGTTAATATTTGGTGCGTTTATAATTAAATTATCGGCCAGCAAAATATATCAAAGATATTATGTTCGTAAAGGCGGCGCAATAATGGGGGTTAAATAATGAAAAAATGATTCTCGAAAGGAGATACGTACCAAGAATTTTGAAAAAAATGTTCCAATGTGAGTTAATTTATCAGTGTTTTAAATCTAACCAAACAATATCTCAAAGTGATTAATGTCGTAAGGGCGGCGGGCGATAATGTGGGTTTTATTTAAGAAAAATAATTGGCAGAATTAGTAAAATATCCAGGAATTATGAAAAATGGTTAAGTGTGAGTTGATTGATTGGTGCGTTTGTAATGAATTCAACGGCCCAGACAATATACCACATTATTTTCGTTAGAGGGGGTGATAATATGGGTTAAAATAATGAAAAATGATTTTCGAAATTAGTAACATATCAAAGAATTGTGAAAAAAAATCACTGTGAGGTTATTGATTTTTGTGTGTGTCTTGATTAAATAACAACCCCAGGCAATTTATAAGTTTCTGTAGCTGGTTAAGAATAACCAGTCGAGGAATGACGTCACAGTTGTAGCGGTGAGTAGAAAGACACATGATTATGTTGCGTTTTAACGTCCTCTGGAGTTCACTGTGAATTAACAAGTCCTCATTTTTGTTGTGGTGCTGGAGAGATTAATCTCCATTTGGAGCCCAATCTACCGCAGTGTCATATTAACAAAATATTGAATAACTATGGAATCATATTCCGACAACGGTAGCGTTTCTCTTAGTAATGTTTTGTTGTTGGTTGTTGTATAGTAAAATTGTGGTAAAGTAAAAGTTTCCTAATCACCATGCATGTTAATGCATTTAAGTAATTATTTAGAAAACCTGCTGAGTTATGGTCAAGAAATCATATTTATTCACTTAAAATGATGCTGTCAGTAGTACGAAGGGAAAGAACAATGTAATGTGGAAGCAAGGGTTCCCTAATCACAAAACTTCTCAACATATTTGCTTATTTGTTTGTAAAGCTTGCTGAGTAATCTTTCGAAACTGACATTTTTTTTTCAAATAAATTTTAGTTGACCGTAGTGAGCTAAAATGAAACAGAGTAATAAGGAATTTGATAATGAACAAAAGATTTCTAGCCACTAAACTGTGTCAATGTATTTATGCATTTATTTTGAAATCCTGCTGAGACATCTTCCACAAATTATATCATATTTCTTACAATAATCCTGCCGATGTGATGAAGGAAAAACTCAGTAATGTTGAAATTTATGATGAAGCAATGGTTGCCTAATCATTAGCCAACACAATGTATTTATGTATTAATTTGGAAATCCTAATGATTCCTCTAAAAATGATTTCAATTTTCTTAAGATCGTATTAGCCTTGGTGGGTAGAAAACATATTTCATATATGTTGCACAATACCTGTCGAGAATATGTTAAATGGTTTCATACATATATAAATTACTCGTCCGAAGGTAGGTAAGCAAAATTTGAATATGCGTTGTAAATTACCCATCCCAAAAAGGTAAAATTATTTCACATACATTCTGTAAATTACCTGCCCTAGGAAGGTACAATTATTTCATGCTGAGTAATAGACATCCTAGAGTAGGTAAAACATTCTTATGTTCGAAATAGCAAATTATACATGGAAATTAAAAATTTCTCTCTCCAAAGAATATCAATTATATTCAAAATCAACTTTGATTTTCTCATAGTTTATACTGTCCCGAAAAACGCCGGTTGAAACATATTGCCATCAGATATCATTTTATAAGGGATAAAGTAAGTAAAAAATCTATTACTCTTACTTATGTAATGTCTGAAAATAATATAGCCGACATTTTCACTAAACCTTTAAAAAGAATAAAATTAAAACACTTTATAACCGAACTTTTTGGAATCTAATTATGAATAAATAAATATAAATAATAAATTTCAGAAACCCAAAATAAGAAGCATGATCAGTCAAAATCTCACTAAAACAAAAGCAGAAAATTGTAAATTGTCCCGGGCACGCAGGTTTGTGAAAAACCTTTTGCAACAAATCTTGCTTTAAAAGCGTCACTGCCAGCAGCTGTGATTGTTCTTGGAAAAAAACAGCGTGAAGAAAGCATATTTTTATGTGTTGGTTTTGCCACTATTTCGTATGTATTATTTTCAGATAAAGCTTTCAAATCGGATATCATACCTTGTTCCCATTCTTCGTGATTTACTGAACTAATCGCCCCATTATAACTTTCCGGTGCGCTGTTCAAGGAGTAACAGCTATCCGCTGTGTAATCTTGTATCTTTTTTAATTTGTAAGAGGGCTGAAATTTTTCGTTCCCTTATTGGGTATCGACGTGTCTAATAAATATTTTCGTCAGAAGTTCTACTGTAGTTGTCGTCGTTATTAATATTTTTATTGTGATCGATTAAGATGCTAGGTAATATGTATTGTTTTTCATCCACTGGATCGTCATTTTTAAAATTTAATGTATCATTGAATTTTTCACATCTAACCCTTTTTATGGCATTTTGGGTTGGAAAGTAGATTAAACATGATGGACTGTTTTTATCGTAACCTACGAAAATAACTTTTTCGCTTTTAGCATTTAGTTTACTGGTACTTTCTATAAATGCAAACCAATCAGAACCAAATAGATGCATTCTGTTCATTTTAGGTTTTACACCGAAAAAAAACATCAAACGGCGCTTTGCTAGTCTGTTATTGAACGATCTATTTCTGATATATGTTGCTGCAATCAAAGCGTACGCCCATAAACTATGCGCTAATTTCGATTCGATAAGTAGGCACCTTTTCATCTCTAAACGGGTTCACCATGCCCTTTCAGCGCTGCCAGTTTTGAAGGAGGAATACGGCGCAAATTTCTCGTGTTTAATACGGTGGTTAATTCATAGAAGTTCAAAGCCTGTACTAGTAAATTCAGCCCCATTGTCTGAGCGAATACATTTTACTGAGACGTACGGGGCGATATCAGCTAAATATTTCTTAGTGGCGAGGATAGTGTCGGATTTGTTTTTTAGAAAACAAACTAGAGTTAAACCGGAAAAATTAGCAATAAAGTTCAAAACTTACCTTAGATTATTTCTCCCCATCGTGCTGATCGGCCTTGCTAAATCACAATGCACAAGTGAGACAATTTTCGTAGCTTTTTTATCTGGCGTTCGGCTTATATATTTTGTCATTTTCATCTGTGCACATACAACACGATTTGGGAGATCGTCTGAAGGTATTATTTTCATGCCTTCGACTACATTTGGTATTTTTTTAATATCAAATGTATTGCAGTGTCCTAGAATTTTATGACAGGTTTCTAAGTCGTGACATACAGGTTTTGAGGGAACCATATTTTTAAATAATATAGTCGGCCATTTGCTTGAATGTCAAATACAGTTCCAATGGGGTATATCAATTTTGAGTTGTTTGTGCCAAACATTATATTCGCGCCTTGTATAGTTGTAGCCTGCACGGAAAACATGTCTTGCTTAAATGTAGGTATAAGCAACGCATTTTTTTAGAATACATTTACAGATTTCGCCTTAATTATTTTTTAGGAATATTTTAGCATCGCCTCTTTTCAAAACTATGTCATTTATTTGACTGGCGTCGGCAAGTTTGACAAAATGACTTTGTGGATTAAAGTTTGAATCAAAATTAATAACATCAGATTCCTTGGTCATAACGTATGCTGTAGCACCATAGTCTACAAGGAGATTTTTACCGTTTGTTGTATTGACAAAGTTACATGTGAATAGAAATGTATATTCTTCCTCAAAGTTCTCAACGATTTTTACGGAGTCCATTTTAGAGCGTTTATATAGACATTGGCAACTTTTGTGGTTGGGTCATCTACAATTATAGCAAATAATGAACATGTTGCGGTGCGTAATTTAGTGGTGTCTCTTTTCGAGAAGAATTTTTGAACTTCATAATATGTTATTATTGTCCACGAGCATACGGTTGGTCTCTTCGTAACTGCGCAATGCCTCTTTAGATTCGCTGACATTTATGGATTTTTTTTGCATTATAACAGTTTCTAAATGGTTTACAATCGGCTGGAAGTCCCTAGAGGGTCATTGATGTCAACAAGCTATCGCGTATTATTTCACCTGAGAGTTTTAAGGCATTGCTGGTTGTTTCTGCTCTTAAAACGTAGTCGGTAATTGTGTCATCCTCGTTACGTTTCAGAGAGGTTAGTGATATAATTTTCGGTTTCCCTTTTTATAAATACTGTTCTCTTAGTATGTTCAATGCTTTCTCTCTGTCATCCAATGCATCTCTTATAATCAGAGATAGACTTCTATCGTCTAAGTATTGAATGAGTTGTTCAAAAACAATTGTGTTCCTTTCGAGAAATTCGGGGTCGTTAGGATTCTCTGTTGGAGATTGTATCACTTTATGTTGTTTTCGTATCCTTAAATATCCCAGAAATTTTACTTGCCACAATTCGAATTTAGATTCCGATCCGTCAAAGAAAAGACGATTGTTGGGCGCATAACCTGTTATTTTTGTGACATTATGTTGAACAAATATGGCGGCGTAGTTCAGCTCAGACCTTTAACCGAGATGGCGGGCAAGACTAACATGCGGCCCGGGGCGTATTTAGCGGCGAATTGATTGACTCCAGAATTCGACAATTTTTATACAAACTTTGGAAGGTTTTCATTGGTTGTTAAGCAAAACCGGTTGTCATAAAAATGATTGTCGAATCCACTGGTCTCATACCACCAAATAGTAGTCTTATTATATTAGGAATGTGTTCCCTAGCGGATTCGGCACCAGGGAGACAGGGTAGAAGTACTCGTCAAGGATTCGTTACTTGACACTCAGCCCAACATGTAAGGGGCCGGGAACCGGTCCAGAACCTGTCGGACTTACATGCACCGCCTGGGTAATATCTAGGAGGTCCAACCTCTCAGGCCTTGCCACTAGACATTCCGGTAGAGTAAATTTATTGTTTACTGACTGAGGCGCCCCGACCGGGGAATGCCGGCGGAGTTACTCAGGCAATTTTACAATTGCAGGAGTGTCCCTCGTTTACGGGAGCCTGCTGCATCCGCACCTTCCGGCCTTGTGTTACATATTGCTGTGGTGACAGCATTTAAATCTCTACCCATAAATTGTAGGCTTACTATATTGGGGATATGTCTCCTGGCGGCTTCGGATTCAGAGGGAGAAAAAGTAGAAGTACTGATCAAGGATCCGTTATGACACTAAGCCCAACAGATGAGGGGCAGGGAACCGGCCCAGCACCTTTCGGACTGAGATACACCACCGGGGTAATACCTACTTTAGGGAAGCATGCTGGATCCCCACCTTCAGGCTTTTTGCTACATATTGCTGTGGTGGGCAGCATATAATATCTACCCCCAAATAGTAGTCTTACTATATTGGGGATGTGTCTCCTAGCGGCTTCGGCTGCAAGGCGACAGGGTAGAAGTACTCAACAAGGATCCGTTCCGTACACTCAGCCCGACAGGTGAGGGGCCGGAAACCAGCTCAGCAACTGTCGGACTGAGGTACATAACCTGGATATACCTAGGATGACCACCCTCCCAGGCCTTGCCACTAGGCTTTCCGGTGGAGCAAGTTCATTGCTTACTGCCTGAGGTGCCCCGACCGGGGAATGTTGACGGGATTACTCGGGCAATTTTTACAATTGCAGGGGTGCCCCTCATTTAGGGGAACCTCCTAGATCCTCACATTCCGGCCTTGTGCCACATTTTAATGAGGTCGGCAGCAAATAAATCTCTACCTCCAAATAGTAGAAACAACAGTTTAGAAATATATATATATATATATATATATATATATATATATATACCTGCATTTAAGCCTGGCGTTTCCCGTGTGTTTGGAGGTGTATGCTAACCAAAAAAAAAAAAGGTTTTAAAATTTGACCCCTATTGGGGCCCATTAAAATTTATTGGTTTGGGCTCAAATCAAGCCATTAAGTTGGATCCATGTCCAAGGAACTTATATATAAAGGTTAAAGTGTTGAGACCCAAAATTGTCGGAGGAGTTTGGTAGAGTCTCAAAGGTCAAATCGTTGAACTTTGACCCCTTAACCGCGAAATTTCTGACCAAAAACCGATCACATCGATGTTTCCAAATCTCAGTACTCTGTATATCAAATTTCGAGTCTGTAGACTAAAAATTGGCAGAGTTATGTCGTAGGGAATTGCACACAGCCACACAGACACAGAGAGAGACAGACAGACAGGCACACTGACACGTTCAATTTTATATATATTTATATATATATATATAAATATAAATAAGTATACATATGCTAATACACACACACACACACACACACACATATATATATATATATATATATATATATATATATATATATATATATATATACCAGCAGAGGTGCCCGGCGTTGCCCGGGTATTGTAAGGTGTATGTTAAGCCAAAAAAAGCGGTCAATTATTTAAAAATTTTACCCGTATTATGACCCCTTGAAATTTACTGATTTGAGCTCAAATGCAGTAACTCAATTAGATCATGCCCAAATAATATATATCTTAAATTTCAAGTGTGTAGACCCAAAATTGTCGGAGGACTTTGGTAGAGTTCTCAAAGGTCAAATCTTTGAACTTTGACCCCTTAATCGCCAAATATCTGGCCGAAAACCGATCACATCGATTTTCCCAAAAGTCAGTACCCTGTATATAAAATGTCGAGCCTGTAGCCTAAAAAATTACACAGTTATTGCATAGGGAAATGTACACAGACACTTTCACTTATATATATATATATATATATATATATATATATATATATATATATATATGTGTGTGTGTGTGTGTGTGTGTGTGTGTGTGCGTGGTGTGAGTGTGTGTGCGTATACATATAAGGATGGCTTACATACGCAGCTACATGTTTTGTGCAATCGGGTGAGTATTTTTGGAAATGTGATTTTAATTATCTTCACTAACATTTATGAAAAACCGAGGTTACGATTAAACGGGTCATTTATTGGGCCTTACTAGGAAAAAAAAAAAACACACTAATCATGTAAATGTCATTTCCAAATTGAGTTGCCACTGCCAAGTACATACCTGCGTTATGTTAACTTGCAAACTAATCTGCCATAACACATCCGGGTATTACTGATGAGATATTGGAACGTAAGTTCATGTACTGTTTTGTTTCATTTTAAGGTTTTGATTTGCTATCAGAGATTGGTATCTCATCTTTGCTTGTAAACCGCCTTACCCAAATGTGGGCAGATATAGGAGCAACGACGTAATAATACATCATTCTCACACACTCTCTTGAATTATCATACAACTGAATGCTTATGACTTTTGCCTTTGTTCCATATTTTTTCTGATCTAACACATTCTTTCACTATTAAAACAGTTCCATATATTCCTTAGCCCCGATAGGTTGAGTAAAATGTTAGGCTTACCGATAATATATATATGTCATGCATATATTTGTTAATCTTTTCTTACACACCTGATTTATTGCAATTGTTCCTTAATTCCTTCAATACCCTATCTACAACTGTTTTATTCTTTCGGTAAGTTAGTTTACTATTCCAAAATAAGACCACCTCATGTCAAAATGTATCCCGGAAACTTTTACATCAGGAAAATGCGTGTGATGGGTCGATAGCCAATAAATAGCAGTGTACTTTGATTTGCACTCTGGCAGAGTAGTATGCTTATCCACGCTGACTCCATTAAATGATTATACCCCCTATCAACATTCCGTCAATTTGAGGTCTGATCCTTCTATGCAACTGAGTAAAGCTGTTTAAGAATACCCTTACACAGTAAGTGGCTCGGGAACAATCTAATTTAGAATTCTCTTATATTGTTTGCTTATGATAGTTTTCTTACTTTCTGAAACATGTTTGTATTGCTTTAACTTTGTATTTTGAATCATCTCATATTTCATCTTCTAAGCAGTTTCTTTATTTTTTCTTAGTTTTACTCCAAATATAACCTCAACGCGTTGAACACTTTCGACTTTTGTACTTCATTTCTGTTATTGGACTCTCTTTTCAGTCTTTCGTACAACATTTTCTGGTCCCGACCGAACAATCTATGTTTTCTTAGCTTGTAACCTTCTGTAGATCTCTTCAGTGTAACACTGTTTGCTCACATTTTTTTCCTAATTACTCGTAGGACATTTCTAATCCTATTTTTGTTCACTCTACTTTTCATTCAGTTTACTGGATTTTCCTTTTTTCTTTGCACACAAATTTCCTCTTAACCTATTTTAAGCAAGTTCACATCATTTAATTACCCTTTTAATGTTATCCTAAATTCATCTTTTCAAAATCTATTCATTTCTTTCCTACTATTTACCTTTCCAGTTCGATTTTCCGCAACACTAACAACTCCTTCTCAAATAAAATAACATATTTTTGATGGGGTCCTTTATTTCCTTGCTAAATCAAAATTGCTACGGGTTCAGAGTTTTACTGTCTAGATTCTTAATCAATATTTCTTTTTTCTTTTCACTATAGTCTTTATGCGAGGTTCTCTGTATTCGCTAAGCATATGTTTTCTGTACGTGCAAATTGGGGTTTCATATACATAGGAAGTATGTCTTCTTAAAATGTACGCGATGAAAATGTTAATATATTTAGTCCATTTCATTCTAACAGTTACATAAGGCGACCGGGTTCGAAATGCGGTCTCTATATACACATGCCGGACCTGGGTACTTCTCTTTGATTTCCAATCTACGACGTTAATATCAATACTTTCATTCGACTTTTCATTCATAAGAAGTTTAGCGAATTGTAAGTTACAAAATCAACAGTATATTTTTAAGACATTATCTCTGGCGATGTTAAATCAATCTTCTCTTTCTAATAGATGATCGTTTCCATCAGGATATCGAGCAGCACTTAGCCAAAGATATTGATTTCGAAGAACAATATAATTGCTTGATATACCCCTCCCATTAGTAACTTATGTTTCCGAGTTGAATGATTAAGTTACACAACAGGTATATGCATGTTGCCTGAGAGCTTACCTTAGTAGTACTATATTAGAACGTGGAAAAAGGCAAGTAAAAGCTTACTTTAGTAGTACAATATTAGAAAGTGGAAATTCGACCCAAATTCTTTTCTTGTAATTCTTACTATTGAAACGTTATTCACATTTTTATTATAGTACTTAATACCTCTTTTTTTTATCGAAAGCGACATAGAGTGAGAGAAAAATAATTTGAGTTATCACAACAGCTCTTTACCATTGATTTCACCTTGAGTGCGACTATAAATCTGCACTATAAGAGGAAAGTTATGAGCATCTTAAAGGTCCCAGTCTTCCTCTCACTGACCAAGTTGATGTTTCATTAGTGATTTCTTGCTCCGTATTTCCTTCCCCTTGAGCCTCCTCTATTAATTAATGCAGTATCAATTGTTAATTTGGAAAGTAAATACAAATATACCCTTTCAGTTTCTTGGATTCCACGTAGCGTCTCTTGTATTTTAACATATGTAGCAGCTTATATAGGTCCTGATCATGCTTATGGCCCATGTGTGTTTTACTGGAAATCTGCCAATTTTAAGTCTGGTTTTAATGATTGGAAGACTACAACTTATATGTGAAGAGTTGCTTCCCCTTTATATGGTTTATGATGACATGCCATTTAAGGGTTTAAGTCACTTGGAGTTATCCCACCTTTACTGGTAATAAAAACGAGTGTATCACCTGATTTCCCTCTTTGTGAATTTCAACACCTAAAAATACAGATGTGCTTTCTCCGTCTCTGCTTGTATTTCTTAAATTTTACGTTGATATTTTTTGTCAACCGTTTACATGACTACCTGTATGATATTTATTGTAAAGAATAAGGTATATTTTATTTAATTAATAATTTACTTACCAAGACAATTAACTTGCCAACAAAATTATTCACCCGACATCGACATATCAACGATTACAAAAAAATACAATACAAAAAATCCAATACACGTTTTAAGATTTCTTTTGATAATGTGGAATTATCGGTTGTGTCTGAAGAAATTGAAGATGTGACGGAAAAAAGGCGTTGATGATGAAGCACACAGAACAGAAGAGACCTGCGTTGGCTACAATTCTCCTCTCAGCGGAAATAATAATCTTATTTTTAATTGGACGTTGGACTGATACCATGATTATTTGGACGAAATTGCTGGGGTAATTATTGTTTGTTCATTATATATCTTCTTATTTTTCCTACAATTTGTGCAGTCTTCTATACGCATCAGTTCTTTCTTCCGTATATTCTTTCAAAGAAATACTGTCACACCATGGTAATAATGCAGAAAGTTGTACATGCTCATGATTTTCGTGGTATATGTCTGAGTTATTTTTTGTCTACCTCATATACAGTTAAGAGTCCCATACTAGTAAGACTGCCCATGTGTTTATTCCCTTTATTTTGATTTTACGGTTTAGTTTAGTTACTTCAGAATTATATATTTCAAATTTGCTTTTCTATTCTTATTGTTGTGGCAGTGCGTGCTTCCTGGCACAAAAAATACAAATATTTGTAGCTCACATTTTCCCTTATTTTTATTTAGTTTGTTAGTTTCATGCCATTTTTTGTTTCGAGTTTTCCTCCTTACTTATAACTAACAGTGAACAGATGTTCCTTGGGAATTCAATGCGTATATACTGACTGCAGTATCTTATTATGTTTCTTATTGTATTCAACTCATTTGTGGTTCTTGTCAAAATGTTCAACTTGCCCATGTACATCAGATATTTAATATTTCCATCTGCATTACTAAACTAATATTCGGTTTAGTACATTCTTAATATATTGTAGAAGTGCAGCATAGCTATGATAAATAGGAATAGCTATAGGAAACCCCCTTAGAAGATAGGTGTTCTATATTTTAATCTCTGTCAGTTATTACCCATCAGCTTTCTGTCCAATTCCCGATGTTTTCATTGCAATATTAATTAAACTGATGATCCTGTTTCATATTCAATACACATACCGGCATTCTATTATCCATGGTTGATAAATCATCCCATTTGTTTGTAGTCGATCTATATTATGTTTCTATTCCTTTAGTGCATTTTACCTCCTTCTTGGTCTAAGTATAGTAAGTCATGTTTCACTTTTTCTATTGGTGTATATTTTCTGTTTGTGGGAAAGTAGTACACGATTTTTAAGAGTATAGTTTCTCTTTCAGTTGTGCTTTATTATTTTTAAATGCTAGGTAAGCATGTTACAAAGAGCTAGCTACTATGGTGGTTCTTTTTACTACGTTTTTTTAGCACCGATGTTGTTCTTCCTTTTTTCACTAATCTGGGAATATATTTTTATAAGTTTGGACTTTGTCTTTCATGAAGTTTTATAATTTTTTACACCCAGTATGCGTGAATTGCTTTGTGACTGAGCTGTTTCCAGTTTGCCATTTCTGTAGAGTTTTATTGGAGGTATCTTACCAGATTTCACTCTCTTTCCCTTCTTTAATTTGCTTTACTACCAATTTCATGTATTTACATCATTCGGAATTGTTATTTTTATTTGGATTTCTCTTATCTTTACCTAGTATGGGTTATTTTTGTCGAGTTCGGACATTAACACTTTGTAGATATGGGCTTCCAATCTCAATTCTTTTCATATTTTTCAGTCCATTTTTATTCCGACACTTTTAAAAAAAAAATTAAATCTTGTACTTTCTTTCCTCTACTCAAAGTAAATAAGGAATAAAACCAATCCCTACTTAGTATGCTCGGGACTTGATGGTGGATCTTCGATAAATGTCATTTGCATAATAGAGTTCTCATTATCATAAAAGGACAACCCATCTTCTAAAATTCTATTTTATACCGCTGCAAACCAACAATAATATCTACAGTATACATGCTAGGGAAATATAGAGATCCTCATTGTCTTTTTATGCATTTTTCGGTGAATTGTATCAATTATAACATAAACACATATTAACATCGTTTATGCTTTAATCACTCATAAAACACATATATAAACATACAAACACGTGCATATATATATATATATGTATGCATAGACAAGTTTTTAAAAGTCTATCAAAACGTAAGAGATGACAATTTCCTGGATGTTAAGTGGAAAATACAGACGCCAGTGATATACTGATCTTTTTCTCTCCTCTTCTATCTGTCATTTTCACCTTCTCTCTCTCCCTCTCTCTTTCTCTCTCTCTATATATATATATTATTATTATTATTATTATTATTATTATTATTATTATTACTATTATTAATCTTATTAATATAATTAATACCACCTATATGAAAAGTCGAAATTTACACGTTGATATATAGTGTGTAACTGTATTTTATATTATATTTCGAAGAAAGAACTCATTTAAAAATGGCGGGTTATTAAGATCTTTTGGAAACCATATGGGATGGGTATTGTGAATAAACGCTAGATAGCAGTCAATAGAATTGTATTGTTTATTTAGGATTTACATAGGGATTGACTGAATCTCGATGGGGTGACTGTTCTTTTAATTTAAAGATATTACCTGTCTCTCATCTGTGTTTCTTACTATATTACTAGCTGTGTATTGATGTAATTCTGTTATGTTATGCTTAATTTATACTACTATTTATTAGAACAATCTACGTTCTATAAAATCGTTCAGCAAAATATTTACGCCGACACGTTAGTAAATACAAGAAAATAATTCTAAAATAGCTATATTTTTCATATGAAGTTTATTTAATAGGTTTTATATATTTTGTATATCAATGTAATGCTACAAAATATGTATTGGCTTAGATTCGTTTTATGAATTGTTCATGAAATTTAAGTCTTCGCGTTATTTATAACTTTAAGCTATGAATTATCAACTTAAAACCAACAGCGATGATCAATTCTTTGATAAACGTTAAATAAAGTAACTATAACGAATTTGTATATCAATTAGACACACATCTTTAATGTAAGGTCTCTATTATACAAGTGTTAATAAATGATTCACTACTGTGTCTAATATTTATATGCTGCTGAAGTCAATTTAATTTATTTAACCAACGGGAAAGAAGATAAAATTATTAAATATAGTTAGAGCTTAAGTAAGTCAGGGGAGAAGAGACAAGTGAGAGATCGGACAGGTTCGGACAGATAGGGCTGACATCCGCCTTGGAAGCGAAGGTAAAAGTTGAAATAATGTAGATACTTTGAATTCCTTTGTTCAAAGCCATTAAGCGGTCAAATGGAATAAACGAACATCATGCTATTTTTGTAACAGACGTCTTCAACAAGAAAGATATTGTGAATTTGTATTATAAGACTTGTTCATGTCAATATGTTTATCGGCAAACTATTCGTGGCCCTTATCCCACGTACTCGATGACTTTCTATAAAGGTATCTCATTAGAAATATATAGGACAAACCAATGCGAACACTAGACTGTTCAAATTCATATGAAATGATAATGATTAGCTCAATACTACACATAATACATGACTCATTTTGCGGAATGCGATAAAACCAATATACCACGAGCAAGATATAGTATAACACAGGTACTTGATCCTTTTGCGAGATGAAAATCATATTTATGTACCCATAAACTAAAGATTTTACAGGTAACCAAGTGGTTTATAGAACACGTGAATGTAGACCCATATATAACTCTCGTGTTAGCTCCTCAAAGAAGTCCTTGCTTCCTGAGAACTCTGGTTGGCGTAGATTGAAATAAACACCCATATTATTTTGTTATTCCTGGAAACTAATAATATGATATTAAAATTAACCACAATAAATTTTACTATATTTACTACTGTATAACTTTTTTTATTAGTCAGTATATTTGTAATTATTGCAACGAATTTAATGCCGCTGAAATTTAATATTGAATCAGTATAGCGATCAGATGCAATTTCTTACAACCATTGAGAACAATTCTTACGCTACAATAGCGAAACCATCTACCATTCTATATATAATCGGTGCATATGACGTAATAAAAAATTATAATGTGACCGATGGCTTATGTTCATGCTGTTTTAAAAATATACAATTTATGTTTCTTGTTCTTTCAATTTTCTAAAACAGATTTGAAATCTAAGAAGCTAATCGTTTTACAGAAAAACATTCTCAAGGTTTACCGTGTTTATACTGACTTTTATGAATTCTTTGTTTAACAAGTATCAGATTCGTAGAATTCTGAAATATATTACTGGATGTCTAATAAATAAACCATTATTAGTATTCAACTTGACAAAAAGCTCGCACTATGTCGGGATTCCTTTTATGTTAAATTTTATATACTTAGATTAAAAAATGGTTGGATAATTTGGTAGAAACCGCAGGGGTCAATTTTTTTTTTACTTCGTCTCTAATTTTGACCCCTTAAAATTGATTATTTTGGACTAAAATCGAATTAAAATGTTTGATCCATGTCCAAGTAACCTACATCAAATGTGCAAGTACTAAGACAAAAAATTCGGAGTAGGAGTTTCGTATAGTTAAAAAAAAAAAATTGTTGAATTTTAATGTTTTGAAAGTCCAATTTACTGAAGAAAACCGATTAAAAAGATTTTCCCAAATTTCAATACCCCTTATGTCAAAGCTCGAGTCTGTAAACTGAATATTGACAGAGTAGATTGGTAGGGAAATGTACACACACAGACACAAACACAGACACACACAGAAACACGCACACAGACAATTCCGCTTTTATAGATATATAGACTAGTTTAAAAATCTAAATATTTTCTCATACTAATATATGCATCATTAACTATAGTTTTCCATAGTTATTATTAGATTTTTCCTCTACACAAGAAAATATTTTCGGTTTGATTTCTATTATATAAAAAATACCTATATACTAGCATCATAAATAAATTCATTTACACTGATTGAGTAACATTACCGCCATAATAAGCTTGCATCTTTCAATCATTTAATATTCTAAATTATAAATTAGCTTAATATATTTTTCCACATTTGTTAATAATAATAATAATATATATATATATATATATATATATATATAGTAATTTATAAAATATATATGGCGATTAAGCTACACTGAATATTCTGCGTTTCATCCAACTATAGGATTCGTCAGGCTTATGCGCGAATTCTGTTGTTGCTTTTTGTTTTTTTTATATATGTTGAGGATTTCTAGTTGGCCAATCAGCTGTCTAGTATCCACCGCACCCCTTCTTATCAACTAATGGGCATGCATTTTATCAAACAAAGGATCTGTTTTAGAACTAGGTTAGTGCTTTTAGGTAGACGTTCTCCTTTTTTATACAGATAAATATACCTATGTGTACACACATACATATATATGTATATATATATATATATATGTATATATATGTGCATGTATGTGTGTGATCGTTTATGTATATTCATGTTTATTTAATTTATTTATTTGTTTGTTTTCTATTGTTATTGTTAGTTTTAAAGCTATTTTGTATCGCTACCCTAGAGTAAGTTTTGTTTCGTGAACACAGTTGTTTGCTATTTCCCGCCTACAGTTTAATAGATTTTCAGGTTCTTTAAAATACAGGATAGAAATTTTTTCATGGATGCATAATTTACATGGGTCGTCTAAATGTCTGCACGTGGTAGCTTGTCTCATTATTTTCCATTCGACTACCGGCGAATGTCCGCTTTCTTTGAGTTCCCAGTATTTATTCGCTAGTGTTGTTTTTATAGGGTGTTTTTTTTATTTTTGAATGTGCTTTTATGGTAATAGTATCGGGTTTTGAAATCAAGCTCGTAGGAGAGCCTACAAAATCGTTAGATGTATGTTCTCAGTTAAAATCATTGTAAGAGGTTCAAAACTGAGGGTATGTTTTAAAAATTCCATGCCAAGCGTCCCGCATTAACTTCGTTCTCGGCAAACGTACGCCATGTAAAACACACATCTATTTCTGTCGTTATTTTACGACACCTTTGAATTAATTGTCCCTTTGCAGCAGATAACGTTACCGGCTACTAATAATATTGTTGCGGTTTCGATCTTCACCACATTTTCCCTTATTTTTACATTCCGATATACCTGACTAATAAATATAATCATGTAAAATTATTACAAAACCCTTTTATTCAAAAACACCAAATGAATGTTTAATATATCTTTTTAATATATATGTATATATATATATATATATTGTTTTTTTAGTTTAATATATCTTTTTCAATATATATGTGTATATATATATATTGTTTTTTTAGTTTGCAGTATCTCTAGTAGTAATTTATAAGAATAATTTATTTAAACATAACATCTATTTCACAAGTTTTGTGTAGACACTTTCTATACTTGTAAAAAGAAAACATAATGATGTAGTGAAAGGGAGGGACAAAAAAAACAACTCTTTTTTCTCTAATTTTTTCCCTTCTTTTTCTGTCGTCGCGAAAACGGAATCGGTCTTGAAAGCGGCAGCAGGAGCGGTGATCATCTTCGTACCATATTTGATTGTAGTTAAATTAATAGTAATAGGTGTAGCAATATAGCTATCAATTGCCTGCTCGAGCGTAGGTTGCAGTTTTAAAGGAAAGCAAAGCGGCGGCGGACAACAAACCGACGGCACTTGCGACTCTGACAACGAAACATCGTCGCATTACTTTTACAAAGAGAAACAAACAGAGAGAGAGAGAGAGAGAGAGTAAGAGTAAGACGGGAGAAAGAGATAGAGAGAAGCGATCGAGGATTTAAAGTTTAACATCAATTATTTTTTACGTGAGAGAACTAAAAATATTCTTATACTTTTTTGTTGTGCTGGTAGCAACTTATACGAATAATTTATGAAAAATACAATTTATATTACATTTTCTTTCGAAGCATTTGCGTAGATAATTTCTATACTTGTTATCTTAATAAATAGAAATATGAATAATAGTACCTTTTTACAGTTTCTTCCGTTGCAGTGATAATATTTGTTCTTAAAATTTATAGTTTAAAGTAATTAACAACAAAAATAGAAAAAATTAGAAAAGTATTTACGATGTACAGACTACCTAACCTACACAGAACAAAAACTTCATATTTAAAAAAAAGTCACGTAATCTTATCATCATTTGATTATTTTACTTTTTTTTTTGTTGGAAAAATCATCTTTTTTTATTTCTTTTGTGATTTACATAGTAACTTATGATGAGAATATGAATAAATGCCATATTTTATACTTACTGCTATTTCTGCCATTTTCTTTACAAAAGTTAATAGGAGATTAATCGATACATGAGGTTTATTGGAAT
This sequence comes from Euprymna scolopes, assembly GCF_053919585.1. Classification (NCBI taxonomy): domain Eukaryota; kingdom Metazoa; phylum Mollusca; class Cephalopoda; order Sepiida; family Sepiolidae; genus Euprymna; species Euprymna scolopes. The sequence goes on from NC_136492.1 coordinate 121,883,556, forward strand.
TTGAAATATTTAACAGAAAATATACTTGTTTATATGTATTTTTAATAGGAATGACTATGCAGTAAATCTCGAAAATGGCTGATACAGTATACGATTATAAAATTGATTAATTACATATGTATATTTGAGTAGAAGAGGGATGTGGAGTAGGTGTCGGAAATGGTAATAGCAAGTTACAATCTCAAAATAACTTCTCTTCTATATGTTTTAGAATACAGTTGGTGTTTGGGGTATATTCCGTAAATTTCTTAAGCAGTTAACAATGTCAAAATTATTGAGTCCATATATATTTTTAAAAGTGTTGGGTGAATATAGAGTCTGTTTCAGAAATGTCAGAAGAAGTTTATTTTCTCATACAATATTTCCTATATATTTTAAGAAGGGAAATATGAAGTCAGTCCCAGAAAAGTGTAAAGTATTTTACGATCTGTAAATTACGTTATTACACACACACACACACACACACACGCACACACACACACACACACACACACACACATATATATATATATATATATATATATATATATATATTCAATAGATGGGGTTGAATGGAGAGTCTATCCTCGACATAGGTGATGCAGTTTACGATCTCAATAGTACTCTATTTTTAAACAAATATAAAAAAAGAGGTGGGAACATTAAGTCACGATAGGAAATGGTTAAATCAGTTAACGATACCAAATTACTTTATTTCATATACATATTTTTCATAAGTATCTTCACTTTTCAGACCCTGTGACCACTCAAGAATAGGGTTATATAGTGCTTTTTAGTCAATGAAATAATATCGTAGTATTCCTTATTAGTGGGAATTTGGAAAATTGGATTACTTAAGGGGACGGGTTATCAAGAATTTATTAACGTTGGACGTGAATACTACCAAATCGTAGTCATCTGGAAAACAAGCTAACAGAAGAGGCGGAGTGGCCTAAGAAAGTAACTTTATTAATGAAATCTACTTTTATTTTTAGGCACAGATAAAAAATGGGGACAGTAGTTTATGCTAGGCGAGTTTTTTTTCCTGAAAGTATGAGGATAGTGACCCATGGGTTTGAAATTAGACGAACCCTTGCCATGAAAATAACGGATTTGATACACATGATCCATTTCAGATCAGAAGTAATAGTCAAGCCCAGAAGTTTGATAAACGATTAAGCTTCCTCAAGACGAGATAAATTCATTTCAATTGATGCCAAATGGGAATATGAACGTTGACAGAACCTTCGTTTTCTGATGCATAAAAAAATAACCAGCCACTTCTTTCTCCATTGTTCCACGTGCCCAATACCAGAAAATAGGGAATGAGAGAAGACTTGGCCATTTACGGTATTTGATATGTTTCCATATATACTAGTGTCATCAGTATAAATTTTTACAAATGATCTTAAAATGTGATTTGAAAGATCATTAATGTGGACCAGAAAGAGTGTTGAACTTTAGGATGGACTCCCGCATTAATAATACTTTCTGTCCACCAACCACGTCCTTTATGAACCTATCAGAGAAGAATGATTTAATAACTGAGAAGACATTTCCAGCTATACCGTAACTGAGGATCTTGTGGAGTAGACGTTTGTGCCATAGCGTATCAAAGGCCTTTTATATCTCAAGTGTAATTGCACTAGAAAAGAAGGGTGTTTTTACTGAAGTGGTTTACTACAGATTCCTGAAAATAAGTAATGAAACATAGGATACATATTGGCCTCTACTGAAAGGGTGATGACCGTTCTCCTGAATTCTTAAATACATGGAATACTGATGAGGATTCCCAGGGTGTTGGGGAGCAATTCTCCTTAAGACAACGCTGAAACAGCTTTGTAAGCATGAGAGTTATTCTCGTTGATATTGTATCAACACTATAATTTAAATGCCGTCAGGGCTAGTTCCATTCCTTGAATAAAGCGTTTAGCTTAGCTTAGATAAAACACGCACATATATTTGCATGTCTCATAGCGTTTTTTTTTTTCTGATACAGGGGGTAAAACGGGGATTTGGTGGCCTCAATCGCAAAGTAGAATAAGCTGCAAATATATTAAATAATATATATTCATTAACAGAGGGGGTGAAATAAGAAGTCAATCGCAGAAATTGATGAAGTGCTTTACGATCTTAAATATACATTATTGGGTGTAAATTTGAAACAGTTAGAGGATGATTAGGAGTCAACAAGGAAAATAATAGAAATAGCCTTCGATCTCCAAATAACTTTATTTCATATATTATATGTGTGTTGTGTTAAAGTAAACAGAGCCAATTTCTGATGAGGGTGATGCGAATTTTTCTAAATTTTTAAATGATAGGTTCCGAAAATAACGCCACTAGAGCTATAGTGGAAGGTAGAAACAACGATGATTTTTTAAAGTGCGCGTGATACCTCCATATATATATATATATATATATATATATATATATATATATATATATATATATATATATATATACATATATATGTGTGTGTGTGTGTGTGTGTACATGTATTTATATTACCCGTCTGAGGATAGGTAAAATTATTTTAAATATATGCTGCCATTAAGTGCCTTAAAAAAAGGAAAAATTATTTCATATACGTGCTGCAATTTTCCTGATGCATATTTTAATAGTCCCCTCTGGCCATTCTAGTATTAAATAATAATAAAGATAATTAAGTAATAATATAAGAAATATAATTAAAATCGCTATAATTAAAGTAAAAAGTTTGAATTGATAAATAAAAACTTCAACATACACACAATTATTCTTGTCAGAATTAAGTTTTGTATATATATATATATATATATATATATATATATATATATATACTAGCTGTACCCTGCCACGCGTTGCAGTGGCTCAATTTGGTGTAATGGAAAATTTAATAAAAGAAAAAATGCATGTTTCTTATATTAGTACAGCAATCCACTGCAAAAAGTGAAAAAGAAGGCGAAACTGAATAAAATGGTACTCTTGCAGAATTTGATCTGGATCCTCGAGAGTTTCTGTCAATCATTCATGTTTTGGACTTGACCAACAATCAGTGGATGAAGCCGAACGTAGCAAAAATGTTGAAACGCTAAATGCTTTTTTTGTTGTTGTTTTAAAAAATGTGATTTAGTAATTAATATTTGGTTGATGGTGGGGGGACGGGCGTTACTATACACAGATTCGAAAAAGTCGTCCAAAAACAAATAAATGAAAGCAAAGGTAAGGTAATTTACGTTTCTACCTAATTGGATAATTGTTTAGTGTTTTTATGTAATGTAAAATGTTTTTATTGGCTCAAAAAGCAGAAATGGTCGCGAATTCTGTTGAATACGTTAAGTTTGGGAAAGTAAGTGGAAAACTAAATCTATACAAAACAGTGTCTGAAACTCACCGAACATATGTTACCATGACATAGGCTGGCATAATGGATAGGTTTCTGACAGTATTTTGTATAGTTTGTTTAGTTTTAACTCACTTTATCTAACTTAAAGTAATCAACAGTGTCCACCACCATTTGTAGCTTTTAAATACACCAATAAACACTGTTTTTCGAGCCGACTAAACGTTACATTAAATGAAAAGTGTTTATATTACTAAACACAGATACAAAGAAGTTGTCAAAAAATAAATATATAACAAATAAATGTTATCAAAGGCAAGAAAAGCAAGTGTTCTACCTAACTGGATAAGATTTTAGTGTTTTTATGTAATGTATAATCGGTTCAAAAACATTCTATGTTTATCGGTATATCTGAAAAATACAAATGGCGGCAGACTGTATCGAACACGTTAAGTTTGGGGAAATTTTGGGAAAATGAGTTTAAACTAAAAATACTGTTAGGAACTCACTCAATATATGTTACCATGATGTAGGCTGGCATATAATCGGTGGTTTTATACTTTTGCTCGATATAGGTGACGACTTTTAAGAATCCCTTTTAGTGATTACCTGGTTTGAGAATAATTGTACAACTAAACGGCAAATCTGCTCAAACCATCCGGTATTATTTTACTTTAAGGCCCGTTTCACGTTCATATATAACGAAATATTTTATTGTAGATTTCGGTGTGCTAAAAACAAATCTGCAAACCGTTTACGTAGCCCAAAAAAAAGTTTTCATGAAATTACTTTTTCGAAAAGTGGGTGATCACTTTTCAATGTAAATTTAACTTAGAATGAGCACCCACTTTCTGGCCACCTGAGAGAGGGGCATTTTTCTGTTTCTTGGCTAAAAAGTTTTTTGTTTGATTTCTTTTGCATGGTAATAACCCCTGAACTCTGGGACTATTTTCCATTTAACAGCCGTAGCTTTCGTTTACGCATGGCTAGAAAGTGGGTGCTCATTTTAAGTTAAATTTACATGGAAAAGTGATCTCCACTTTTTCGAAAAACTAATTTCTTCATATCATAAAAACTATTTTTTTGTGACGGAAACGGTTTGCAGATTCGTTTTTAGCATACCAAAATCTACAAAAAAAATTTTGTTATTTACGAACGTGAGACGCACAGCCCTTAATGGAAAATTATATAAAAAAATCCGGGGGAAAATAGTTTTCAATAAAAACAGCAAATGAAGTCGATAGGAAAAAAATGGATGCTATTTTTTTTTCTTTCTGTGTGTTTCTTGGCTAAAAAGTCTTTTTGTTTGATTTCTTTTGCATGGTATTAACCCCTGAACTCTGGGACTATTTTCCATTTCACAGACGTAGCCTTTGTTTATGCTATGCGTGAGCATAAACGAAAACTGTTAAATATGCATTCGCGTACCAAACTGCCTTGTCACAAAAACCTTTAAGCCAATAAACACGAAAATAAATGCCCCTTCCTCAGGTGGCCAGAAAGTGGGTGCTCATTTTAAGTGAAATTTACATGGAAAAGTGATCACCCACTTTTCGGAAAAAAATTTCTTCAGATCATGAAAACTATTTTGATACTCCTTGGGCGTTGAGTTCCATGGCGACCCGCAGAATTATTTAATGGTCGTTCCCTTAGTACCCCCTAGTCAATGCTAACACATGCGCACGTAACATTTTTTATTTATTTACTTACGTGGTGGAGTTTCTATACTGATAGGTTTTTTGAAATTTTTTCACTGGATTATTATTGATTGAACACTAACCAGATTATGAAAAAAAAATTGAAAAAAAAATCATTTCAACATTTGAAAGGGATACTCACTTTTTAGTTACCACGTTCTGGTAAATCGGTCACTTTTTATTTATTTATTTGTTTATTTTCTAAATACGGAAGTGTCTTCGGGAGATATAAAATGGTCGCATGTTGACGAAGCAATGTATCGGGAGGCGTACGGGATTAAAAATTATTGGTAAATTTTTAGATTAGCTCCACCTCCTCAATTTTCTTTTAAATGACGACTTGAAGTGGTTTTCGACTATGCTGAATACGAAAATCACATCGAAATTTTGCAGAAATAAGTAGTTATCAAGATATAAAAAGTTGTATTATGCATTGTAATCTTTGGCGGCCATCTTTTTTACGTGTGTGTATTTGTTTATGGCGCGTGTACACGTAAAAAGATGGCCGCCGAAGAATACAATGCATAATACAACTATTTATTTCCGCAAAATTTCAATGCAATTCGCGTGTTCAGCATACTCGGAAACCTATAAATGTCGTCATTGAAAGGAAAATTGTGGAGGTGGACCTAATCTAAAAAAATACCAAATTATTAAACATTTCTCCAGCATGTTAGTGAAATTTATAATACTTTAAAAAAATTAAAAAGAAACAAAACAAAAGTTTTGAAAAAAAAACTCACCTTTCACAAAAACAATTAAAAAAAACACACACACAAACTGACTAAATAAGTAAAAAAAAATAATGAACAATCTCGAAACTTTATTTTCATGAAAACAATAAAAAAAGTCATGTTCTCTTATTTTTTTTTCTTTGAGAAACAAATATATTTCTGACTTACAAATGCGGTAGAGACTCAATACTCATTATTTTTACTTTCTATGGTTTTGATATACCGCGTTTTTATTGCTTACAAAATGGGTGACTAATTTATCAGAACGTTGTAACTAAAAAGTGAGCACCACTTTCAAATGTCGAAATAATTATTTCTTTTTACATTTTTCTTTTTTTAATAATCTGTTTGATTAGTGTCCAATCAATAATAATCCAGTGAAAAAAAATTCCAAAAACCTATAAGTATAGAAATTAAGCATGGGAGTATACAACAACGTCGCCTTTCGCACTTTTACAAACATTTTTTTAAAAAAGTAAGTAAACCATTTATTGATAATTTGTCATGTGTACAAACATTTAATTATTTACGTAGGCTTAACTCCTTTCATGAATAAGAAAAGTTTTACTCTTTAAGAATAATAAAAGGAAAAAGTTACTGAACATTTATAAAAGGACTTCTTTTCATGAAGGCCAGAGGAATAGTTGGCCGAAAATTCGTGAAACAACAACAATAAATAAAAATGGTGCTAAGGGAGAGAGCGATACGCGCTATTTTTTAAATCATATTTCCACGTTTAAATAACGTTTTACGATATGTTTTTTTATTATTTATTCAATTGTAAGGTTAAAGTACAGAATAGGTACAAAACATCCTTACATCCTCATGTTAAGAATGACTTTTTAAATAATAACATTATTTCAGCACGGATTACTCTCTGCGTGAGTAATCTTATATAGAAAAACAAAAAAAAAAAACTCAAAAGCAAGCAACAAACTTTATTTTGGCCTTATATAATCAAGAAAGATGTGTAAATTAAAAAATTTGGAAGATAAACAAATGAAATATGTTTTTTTTGTTTTTGTTTTACTGATCGAGTTAACAGAAAATGAAACCTTTCGTATATTCGTGGCTGTGAAATGAATCGAACCGGAAGTTCAGTTTTATCAACAGAAAAGATTCGCAGAAACGATTAAATAAATATATTTATTTTATTTAATATTTTAATTTTAATTAGGTAAATTTATTTTAATAACATAAAAACATACCTCGACTCTAAAAATGGGCTGTCTGAATATTTTAAATAAATTGGTAACGTATAAACATGGTTTTATTTGTTTAGAACGAACCAACTTTACATTTTTATATATATATATATATATATATATATATATATATATATATATATATATATATATATATATATAAGAATTGCAAAAATTAACACTTAAATTTTTGAAGTAAAAATATAAATAAAAAAATTATTGTTTTAAACAAGAACTGTAAAATATTTTTCCACATATTTAATCTCAACAAAATTTTATAAGACTGTAAACCACACGATTACTTAATCCGTGACTTATCGCATCTCGTGTGTGTATATATATATATATATATATATATATATATATATATATATACATATATATATATATATATATATATATATATATATATATATATATATATATGGTAATTTTTTTTACTTTGGATGATTATCTCATATGAGTTTATATATATATATATATATATATATGTATATATATATGAATATTGTGTCCTATTTTTTATTCTAACCAAATAATTGGATTGTTCTGAGACTTAAATACTCTACTGTGATCTACGGACGGAGTAAGGAGGTATGCGGCAATATATTCCTGGAAAAATCGCATTGATAGTGAAGGTCATTTAGTACATTAATAGATTGTGCAGCATAAAAGTCGTTTGTGTAATAGTTCCGCACTCCCATTTCGTAGATTGTAACATTTCCGTAAACACAATATACTTAGAACGACTGTTCTAATGTCAATTACGCTCTGGGTGTTCCTACACAACTACCATATATCGCTGGAAAAAACTGCATCGTGATTGATTCTGAATATATAAAAATCTAAGTTATGAAATATAAATTGTTGAGCGTTTGTTAATATGACTTCTGTTTTCGTAGATCTTAATTTTTATCAAATAAAAGGAGTACTCCCCTAATTATTATAGAGCCAATACTATGTTGATTATTATATTCTACCCAATCGAGGATAATTAGTTCCAAAATAAAGAACACGCCCTGATTAACAGTTACCAGAATAGAAACCAAAATATATATAATGTATGAGCGTAATCATTAAGTTTGAAAAATATGTATACAATGTATATACCAATAAGCAGCCTAACATTGCCCGGTTCTAAAATATGTAAAATCATTATGTTTTGATTAATCAAGATATTTTATTAACTAACATATAGAACCGAATATAGTAAAAATTAAAAAGTTAAAATTAAATTACCCGTGCGCCACCACCGACAATCGAACCCAAAACGTTCACGATTTTCGTTTTCCTTGGACATAAATTTCTGAGCTATGAATATTAAAATTAAAATATACATCAATACCTATTACATTGCGCGTGTAATACACGCGGCAAATATCTTTTCTTTAACTTTCATATTTAGCACCTAATTTCCCCAGCTAAAACCCAAATATAGTGTTTTGTATGACTTCAAATACCCTGTATATAAGGTTCCACATCCGTAGATTTAAAACCATAATGGGAATTGGGTGAGTTTAAATAAAAATATATGCATATATATATATATATATATATATATATAAAAGTGAACGTGTCTCCCTGTCTGTCTGTCTGTCTGTCTGTCTGTGTGTGTGTCTGGCTGTGTACATTTCCCTACGTAATAACTCTGTCAATTTTTAGTCTATAGACTGGAAATTTGAAATACCGTGTACTGAGATTTGGGAAAATCGATGTGATGGGTGTCAGCCAGAAATTTGGCTGTTAAGGGGTCAAATTTCAACGATTTGACCTTTAAGAACTCTACCAAACTCCTCCGACAATTTTGGGTCTAGACACTTGAAATTTTAGATATAGGTTCTTTGAACCTGGATCTAACTTAATAAAGTGATTTAAGCCCGAAACTATAAATTTTAAGGGGTCATAATAGGGGTCAAAATTTTTAAAAAATTAACCATTTTTTTTGTTTTTTTGCTTTTTTTGCACAGCATACACCTCCAAACACCCGAGCAACGCCGGGCACCCCTGCTAGTATAATTATAAAACTCAAATGAACTTGTAACGGATGTTTAACCATACATCCGGTGTACGATTTCCGGTTGCGCATGAGTACATACACATAAACCCATAACAGCGTACATAAAATCGTCACGATCGTCCCAATTGTTTTTTTTTTCGCGTTTAAATTATCCAAATAACCAATTGTTAGTACTTTCCGCTTTTTTTACACCGTTCTTTCCGCATTGTGTTAATTAGTTTTATTGGCCTTATTATTAAAATATAAATTAAATATTTGCCCATATGGGTCATGAATGTTTGTTTTAAGGTAATTGAAAAAAAGGTAAATTTTATTTTCATTTTCTATTTAAAAAGCCAGTCTTAACATCAGCAGACTGTTTTTACTACTCTGTAGTTTCAACTAACAATCTCATTTAAAAAAAGATATATCATAATTTGAATTTAACTTTAAGTATTATTGTGTCTGTTCAGTGAATATTTCCCTATAAGTATGGCGAACCACGTACAATTCAATGGGTGTCAGTTTCTTTTTCAAAAATAAACAATTATAAAGAGAACGACTCACAGAAACCTACCTAGGTTCTTTTTTATTTTAATATACTTTCACCAAAATATTTCTGTTATGCCACAGAAAACTATTTTCTTTACGTCAGAAGTGTCACGCTCATACAATAATTCCATTGCATATATAACACACTGACCAAACGGGTCACGGATAGTGTAGTATATATATATATATATATATAAATGTTAGTATATATATATATATATATATATATATATATATATATATATATATATATATATATATATATACGCGAATACATAAATATATCTAGCGAGAGGTTTGGTTTAACTATAATATTTAACGCAAATATTATATAAGTACAAATAATGTAGACATTGCAGCTGACAGTTAACTAAAGATGACTATATCATTAAACAACCGAAAAAGACCTAATGAGGAATTAAGGAAAATGAATGTTTCAAAGACTAGGCAAAATAGCTAGATTTTTTGCGAGTCAGTGCTCTTCTACGATCCATGTACAACAGAGGTGTATTTCATTATAAACAACTAAAAAATGGTATTTAATTGTAATACTGACACAAAAAAACTATAGGAGTTTATATATATGCGTGTGGGGGTATATATATATATATATATATATATATATATATATATGTGTGTGTGTGTGTGTGTGTGTGTATATATATAGAAAGAGAGATGGAGAGAAAGAGCGAGATTAAGAGTGACAGTAAATACGTGACCCATATAGATGACTATATATATATATATATATATATATATATATATATATATATATATATATATATGGGTTTGTATTACTTTACACATAGATTCCAAAAAGTTGTTAAAAACAAATATATAACAAATAAATGTTACCAAAGGCAAGATAAGTAACTTTTCTACCAAACTGGATATATTTTTCGTGTTTTTATTCAATGTAACATGTTTATTCAGCTCGAAAACCATACAGTGTTTACCGATGTATTGGAACATTCCAGATGGCGTCTGATTCTCTCTGTAACAAGTAAGTTTGGGAAAAGGTATTATAAATAAAAAACGGTTAAATACTGTTAAAAAACTCGCTCAATATATGTTACCGTGACATAGGTTGACATATATTCGGTGGGTTTTTAATAGTATTTTGTATAGTTTTTTTTTATTTATAACACCTTTTCCCAAACTTACGGTGTAAAAGAGGCTGTGAGACGCCATCTTGAATTTTCGAATACATCGGTAAACACTGTATTTTTTTCGAGCTGAATAAACATGTTACATTGAATAAAAACACAAAAAATATGTCCAGTTTGGCAGAAAAGTAACTTATCTTGCCTTTGATAACATCTATATGTTATATATTTGTTTCTTGACAACTTTTTCGAATCTATGTGTTCAGTAATACAAACCCATATGTATATATATATATATATATATATATATATATATATATACATATATATATATATATATATATATATATATAATCGATAAATATATAGATTAATAGAGAGATAATGTATGAAATATATGAAGATTGCTAGGGACGAAAGTGTTAGCGATATACAAAGAGAGAATAATGTAAAAATAGAAATAGACCTGTCTGTGTTCTGATGTCGCTATCATTTCACTAATTTTCAACCTGAATACCGTCTCATTTCCTCTATAATGTATTCCTTAATATCCGACCGCTTCCTCCGTGGACACGTCGTTCAACTCCGGAAGCTCAGTTAACGTATTTCTCTTCTTCGTACTTATTCTCGTCGTTTTTATTACCCGACTTTCGGAGGCCGATTTCTTCCTACCTCATTTCCCGTTTCCCCTCAATCAGCACACAATTTTAAAATAGATCATCACCGAACAATCACGCCCCACCCCATCATCCAATCATTCAACAAACCAACCAACAAATCAACCAATCACCGAAGTCTCGATTTTTACCGCTTTCTCTCTCTTAAATTCTCCTCTCGTTTTTGCTGATTGTCTGTCATCTTTCCAACCAGTGAACCAATGGTGTTGTCTGGACGGAACACTGGTCGTCTCCTGCTTAACACGAAGTACGAAAATAGTTGTCCGCCTTAAAGGATTGTCTCTAACAAACGCTGGCCTGGCGGCGAGCAGTCTACGTTCGGCTGGTGCCGCTTTAAGTAATTGGATTGTTTCTCGTCTCTCTCTCTTACCAAACAAATTTTCTCTTTTTAAATGTTGTCCTCTCTGTCTAAATGTCTATGCTTATCTCTGTTGCATGCTTTCATCATCCACATCAGTTCACTTTTCGTCTGACGCATATATATGTGCATACAAGCACACACCCGCATACGCACGCACACACACACACACACACACATATATATATTCGTATGAATAATTGGTATAACATAATGGTGCTTGCGAATCAAATCACTTCTTTCATTGTTATGGTATAAATACATTATCTCAGTATATACAAAGTCACAGCTACTACACAGTTACATACATTCAAACACACACACGCACGTGCGGAGACACACACACATATATATACACATATGTGTGTGCGTGTGTGTGTGTGTGTGTGTGTGTGTGTGTGTGTGTGTGTGTGTGTGTGTGTTGTGTGTGTATAGGGTGGAACGATAATTTTTTTTTCCCTAGGGAAAGCAAGCACTACATATTTATTTTAACAACTTTATCGAAAAATCAGTTGAGGTTACTTGATTGGCATCTATTAAATGTAGCCGCTCTCAGCCTCAATCGCCGCCCTAATATAGCATAATCACGGTAATATACCGATGTCTGTTTGTTAAGCAGTGTTAAACCTTGTCAGTACCAGATTGCTGACCGATTTTTGAATTCCAGGCGATGTCTATAGCGGGCGTTGACAATTCTCTGTAAGTCCAAAAGTAAGAGCATACCTTTTTCAAGAACGCCTGCGAGAACTCAGCTGCTTGCGGCAATCAGGTTCGTTTTGATATTTTGGACAGTCAGGTTAGTGATGGTCTCGACCTAGCAGCAGACGCAATAGTCACACAGGTTCTGGTCGGAGGAGGCGAGTAACAGTGTTAGAAGGGTACAAAGTCTCTTTGTACTCAATGACTAGCGATGAATTCTGCTGCACACCGCTACTCGATTGCAGTAGGGGATCACCACACATTCCGATACATCGAAATACACTTTGCTTTTGACTTTAAAGCCGATTGCGAAGATTTAAGTTGCCACGATGTGCCCCTCACTTGAAACAACACCAAAGACCATAACCGTAGTTTTCATAAGGACGTCGTGTAATATTGGACCTTTTGGGCTGTAATTATAGCGTAGTATCTGTGTTAACTGTGGCAAGCAGGGCCAAGGGCCAATACATTATTAATGTTGTTATTATTATTATTATTATTATTATTATTATTATTATTGTTGCTGTTATTATTATTATTATTATTATTGTTGTTGTTGTTGTTTTTATTACTATTATTATTATTATTATTATTATTATTATTAATTGATTCGAGCGATTAGAAAAATTAAAAAAAAAATTAAATTGGAAAAAATGATTGACATATAATAAATTAACTGCAAGAGGAATGTGAAAATAGAAAATAGATGTGAACATGATTTTGGTTTGCATCAAAAAAAATAACTAGATTGGGATTATATCAGCTGTTGGTCTGAGATACGTAATGAGAGACGTAATGAGACTCGTGACAAAATATAGATTTGGAGAGATTCTATGAGTCGTTAGCTGGACATCAGAGAGAACGGACGTCCCAAAAAGTGGAGTTGGTGTCCGTGACCCATGGAGCGGCGTCATTTCAGACAGTCAGGATGTAAACACGTGTAATCTCGGAAAATACTGGCCGGATCATGAAAAAAAATGTTCGTTAAATTATTAAGGTACTTAGAGTGTTATTTACATCTGTTAAAAAGAACACTTTGTCTACAACTGTTTCAATACGTCCACATCATTCGACCTCTGATAGAACGTTTGCATAAATGTTAAAATATAAACCCTTGACGATCCTCTAAATGCAACAACGTATAAACACACACAAGCATTTACACGTACATCAATATAGAGAAAAAGATAAACCCCACTACTCACATGTACGTGTTTGTGGAATATATTCACATACACATTGCACAACAGACCCCCTTTTGTAGAGCCCCATAATATAACAGTCCCAGTTGTTCCTATTAACCCAGCGATGCATTTTAAGGGTGGTTTTAATAATTCAGTTTCATAACTTGGATCAATAGAGAACATGAGTAGTACAGCGGTGGATCGCCGATCTCGATCGTGCAACTTTTAGACATTATACAATGTTCCTTTAGTTCTTAGGATTTGTACACAACTGGCCAACTTATAAATTGTCTGCAACAAAGAACGGAAATGGAATTATAGTGTCTTTTTATGATGAATGTTATCGTTCTACCCTGTATTTAAAGGCTATCTTGTGCGAAACGGTTACTATCAAACTACTATTTAAAGTTGCTGTCTGCAGAATTATATATAAGACATACTGTTAGTTTTGTAAAAGTAAAATTATATATAATGGCTTGAATTATAATTTATAATGCTAAACTCTTCTAACATTCTTCAGTCGTACGTTGTCAAGTAACGTTCATTTCGCGTGTGCCCTTATCATATCGCAGGACCTACTGTTGGTTATATAAAGGTAAATACAGTTTACAGCACATACATCTAATAACATATATTAATTGTGGTTTGAACGTTAACGCTCAGTTCGCAGTCGGCCTATTCATTTCAAATAATCTACTATCTGTCTTATAAAAGTAATTCTATATATAATGACTTCAATTAGAATAGAAAAAAAAGCCAATAAACATACTTCCATTGTTCTCTAAAGAGAAACATGGCTTTCAAATGCACTCTTTTTATACTAAAGCATCTCCTGTTGTTTTAGATGCTTGACCTTACATAGTTTGCGATGATAATAGGTTGAATTGAAGTTTATAATAAAACTAAGCTAAATATCATTCTTCTGATTGTGATTTAAGCAGAAACATTAATTCCTAACGAAACCCTGCCATATAATAGAACCTACTCTTGATTTAATATGTTGAGGTTTTAGGCTCATGTGGTAATAAAACTTGTCAAATGCCCCTGTGCTGTTAAGCTGTATGAAGTGTTTAGTAAAAACAATAGATATCCTCTTTTATCGTATGTTTCAATTTTAAGTTATCGATACTTCTCGAACATATTCGTATACAAAACAAGTCAAAGAACACTGACATGGACATGAGGTACTTGGGAAAGCAATTTCATAAAAATGGGTTAAGCCGTTGTCATGAAAATAGGAAACGCTTTAACACACATACAGACAACAAATGGACACACTTGCCTGTATATAATAGTAGGGTATTTTCCTATGGATTTCTGTTTTAAAATATATGTAATTTCTGATTATCATTGTTTTTTTGCGTATATATATATATATATATATATATATATATATATATATATATATATATATATATATATATATTACACCTAAACACGGATTGAATTCATTGTAAAAAAGATAATAAAGTGAATAAGTGTGGAATATCCAAGACTTATTCCTGTAACGTTTGCATGTAAATGTTTTTTTTTATATTACATAAAAATTCAGGCGGAGACTTGTGACAGTCAAACATCAGAATTATAAAACACTGGCCCAGTAAAATATAAGCAGCGTTTTAGGGTGTCAGATTCAGCAAATCATGTGTTTGAGATGTTTTTTTATTAGGAGATTGTGCTATTTAAACGTC
This sequence comes from Euprymna scolopes, assembly GCF_053919585.1. NCBI lineage: Eukaryota > Metazoa > Mollusca > Cephalopoda > Sepiida > Sepiolidae > Euprymna > Euprymna scolopes. The sequence continues at coordinate 121,898,759 of NC_136492.1, forward strand.
TTAAATCATATATGGCTTATATTTTGTGTTTGTAAACACTAAAAGGTTGTACTATATAATATATATATATATACATATGCATATATATATATGTGTGTGTGTGTGTGTGTGTGTGTGTGTGTGTGTGTGCGTATATATATGTATTGTGTTCATCAACGTTTCGTATTTATTTCGAGACTTCCTCTGGATGAATTAGGTTAAGAAACAAAAATACCAGAAAAAATATTTGAAAATGTTTCTCGTGCAAAGTGTGACGCACTTCTATTTCAGAAAAACGGAAAAATGAGCATTGTGTTATATAATTTATTAATTGAGATTATATGTATTAATTATTACAGTGGATGTATGAATGGTGTGAGAAGGTTAACCTGTGTCTACAGTTAAATAATGTTCTTTTAATGAAAGTTTACTTATTAATGGCGCTATGTTATTGAAACCTGCACGTTGTTTAATTGTGCTTGAATTTGGGATAAAGCAGATTCAAGACGCCTCCGGCGTTGTTTATTTGAAATAAATCTAACTACTTTTGCTTGTTTAAAGTCAAAGGTATTATTATGTTGCAAGGAATGAGAGCATAATGCACTTAGAGAATTGCTAATTTTATATATATATATCTTTCATGTTCACTGAGCCTTTTTTCCAATTTACGCTGGGTTTCAGCAACGTATTTCCGAGGCAATTTTGGCAAGGAATAGTGTATATAACTCCATTGGAAACTGTTTGTTTTTTAGATGTTTTGTAGTTTTTAATATATGTCTTATAGTTAGTGATGTGGTTTGTACCAAAGGAATTTCTAGTTTTATTAGTGCGTTACAAATTATTCTATTATTGGTGTGTTTAGGTAAAAGAGGGTGTCTGTTTATGAGAGTAAAGTCTGGTGGATATAATTTTTATTATTATCTATTCTGGAAAATATTTGTGTGGCTTTTCTCTTAGCATTCAATATGAAATATGTCGGATATTGAAGGTTTTCAAAATGTTTGTGAGGTATTTGAATTCTTCATCCAGATATTCAGGACTGCAAATTCTGAAGGCGCGTAAGAAACAACCAATAATCATCCCTGTTTTTATTTTATTATTATGGTGTGAATAGAAATGTATGTATTCATTTTGATTGTGTAGTTGTACGGTGAATTTTGAAGGATAGTTTATTCTTGGATTTTATAATAAGCATTCTCGAAAAGGTAATGAGTTATTATTTCTCTATTTTGTCGGAATACTATTGTCATTATTTTCATCATATATATATATATATATATATATATTATATATATATATATATATGCGTGTGTGTGTGTGTGTGTGGGTGTGGGTGTGTATGTATGTATGTATTTATGGTACCAATCCCGCTTTCGTATCTGTCTCACTTTTTGATTAACAATTAATTTAGTATTTACTTTTCGAATGCCCCTTTAATGACAAACAACTCTGCTACGCCCAAGCACCTACACCGTACTTTGCTGGCAAATGTCCAGTTAGTACAGGTCGGAAAATATTTTTTCAAGCAAAATAGTAATCCTTTTTTCCGTAGTTCTTCAACTTTATTAAATAAAAAAGATGAATACTTACTATTTGAATAAGCTAAAAATGCGAAAAGCGGATTAAGAGGCCAATGTATCAATCGCTGGCTAAACTATATTAGCATAGGTGGGGTCGATGTTTACAAATAACGTCTGAAGTAAACAAAAATAAACGTTTTAATGGTTCTACTTCCGTAGATTTTCAACGTCTTTTTTAAAAGTAGCAATCTTTCCTTAAAATAGCCCTCAGATATATAAATATGTATATATATAGTTATATATATATATATATATAGTTATATATACATATATATTTATATATATATATGAACTCATATTAGATAATCATTCAAAGTAAAAAAAAATTACAAAAAAAAAATAGTGTATTGCTTTTCCTATCGTTGTTTTTTGTTTAGTTCTATCGTCAGGAATTATTTCCGAACTTATAAGACATTAAATTTTAACTGACGACTTCTATTGTTTTTAAACAATGCTGAATAGCACAATCAGTGTTAACTTTGACGGAGAAAAGTAGTTATCGAAAATCACATGCATCATGCAGTATAATTCACACGCGCGGTAAAAGTGTACTTCTCTCTGCACGATACTGCCACCCAACCCAACATTTTTTTATTTATAGACTTCGGGTAAGTATGCTGAAAACATGTATCAAGGTTGAACTTGGGGAAAATATTTGACATTCCCCCCACTCAAAAAATTGGGTGTCTATACCGAAAGACGTTCTTACTCGGGCAAGGTTTGCCGAGTTTCGTCCATACGACGTACCTCACATAAGGAGATTATGAGTGTCTATTACGTAACCCGTTCTTAACATGAGGATTTGGGGGATTGAACACCACCACCACCACCAACACCACAACAACAACAACAACAACAACAACAACAACAACAACAACAACAACCACCACCACCACCACCGTAGTTCTTTTGTTACGAGATAGGGGCATTCTTCCACTGGGAAACGCCGGTTTACAGGTCCAAGACATCAATCTAAATATATTCTGCTCTATAGTCAACATCTTGAAATTTGGAATATCGACTGTTGTCTGTTATTTGCTATATTCTCTGTAATTACATTGAGCTTCATAAATTGAAGAATCGGTATGAATAAAATATGAAATATAATGGAAAAGACATATATCTATATGGATGTATATAATTAGATATGTATTTGCATTTTTTTAACCCAGTAAAATTAATTTGAATCCATTTGCATCCATTTGATAGGTATGTATGTCAAAGTTTTATATTTTAGCGATTCAAGCTAAAAACTGTTAAAATGTCCGGTGTAAACAACTTTCTAGTTACACGCAGACATAATATTCTATTCCGTGACAATAGTGTTAAATAATGATGTTTCAACTATAAATTGTCATCAGTTAATATGTTTCTGTTTAATCTTTTATCCTCATTTTTCAGATAGTGTACTTTTCGTTTTACTAATTATGCATTATTCCGTGTAAATAATTTATCTGCATTTGTGTTACATGTTGGTATAATGTGATGCAATATATATTTACTACCCCTAATTGAATGGCTGTGGCGTCTGATGCTGTGATTGTATTCTTGAGATGTGGCACGTTTAAGAATATCATATTGAATGAAGAATACCTTATCTGTCTTCAGGTTTATTGAGGTGGCATATAGTAATGATTTCTCTCACATTTAATTAAGTAATTTGGTTGAAATTATTATGCAAAACTTATAATCAAACACGTT